>NC_056743.1:1276146612-1276251612 GCF_019279795.1 Protopterus annectens
ATATATATATATATATATATATATATATATACATATATCTATACATACATATATATATATATATATATATATACATATATATATATATATATATATATATATATATATATATATATATATATATACATATATATATATATATATATATACATACATATATATATATATATATACATATATATATATATATATATATATATATATATATACATACATATATATATATCTATATATATATACATATATATACATATATATATATATATATATATATATATATATATATATATATATATATATATATATATATATATATATATATATATATATACATATATATATATATATATATATATATATATATAGATATATACATATGCATACATATATATATATATATATATATATATATATATATATATATATATATATATATATATATATATATATATATATATATATATATATATATATATATATATATACATATAGCTATATAAAAATAAAACAAAAAAACCCTTCGGCACAAGCAAATACACCACGCAGGTAGTATAGGGTAGAGTGGTAGAGATAAGTTCAGCTAGTTCAGAGGGGATGGAGGGAGGGTAACCTGGACTGCAGCAGGGTAAACACTCGAACATCTACATTTATGGTAGGTACAAAACTGTACTATGTTCATCGTGTTACCCTGCTGCAGTCATCACACTTGGGTTGAATCCCAAAGCTAAGGATGGGAAGTGGAGTCAGACAGGGTTAGAAGAAGCTAGTAGGCCCTGCAAAACTGCAGTGGCAAAACCAGCTCTAGTCTTAGAGTATAGAGGTAAGTGATAGCGTTTGGTGAAGGTGTGCACTGAACTCCAAGTTGCAGCTTCCAGAATATCCTTGGTTGGCACTCCCCTGAGAAAGGCTACTGATGTAGCTGTAGCCCTGGTGGAGTGGGACATAATGTTAGCAGGTACCTGTTTCCCATGATATGTGTAGCAGAAACGTATGCAATGCCCTATCCATTTAGAAATGTTCTGTTTTGAGATGGCTTTTCCTTATGATCCTGTAGCATAGGCTACAAAGAGCTGGTCAGTTTTTCTAAAAGCCTTAGTTTTATCCAAGTAGTAATGCAATTGCCTGTGAATGTCCAAAGAGTGCAGGAGTCTTTCTCCTTTGTTCTGGGGATTTGGGAAGAAAGTGGGCAAGTGAATGGTTTGGTTTAGGGCCACACTGGATGCCACCTTTGGCATAAAGGAAGGGTTAGTTCGTAGAGAGACTATGTCTTGATGAAAAATGAAGAAAGTTTCCACTGCCATTAGCGCCTGTAGCTCTGAGACGCTTCTAGCTGAGGTTATTGCTAGTAGTAGGGCAGTTTTCCATGAAAGAAATTTTAAATCAGCTGAAAAAGCTGGTTCAAAGGGCGGCAGTGTAAGCTTTTCCAGAACAAAGTTGAGATCCCAAGTAGGTGTTGGAGCTCCCCTTGGTTGTCTTAATTTCTTAGCCCCTCTGAGGTACTGTCTTAGGAGTGGATGTGAGAATAAAGGAGGATCCGTGCTGTAATGAGCTGAAATTGCTGAGGCGTGGATCTTCATAGATGAAAAGGAAAGTCCTTTGTGTAACATCTCAGTTAAATATTGTAGAATCTGAGGGATGTTTGGATCAAGGGGATTTTGGCCTTTAGCCTGGTTCCAGGCACAAAATCTTTTCCATTTGTCTGAATAGGTTTTCCTAGTGTTGGGCCTCCTGGCCTCCAGAATGACATCCATAACAGCTTTGGATAAAGGTGTTGGCTGGTTGTTTAGGTAATTTGCCATGCAGCCAGGTTTAAAGTCTTGAGCTGGCTGTGTAGAATCTGATTGTCTCGCTGGGTGAGCAGGTGAGGAATTTGTGGCAAAATCCATGGTGGACCGTGGGCCATGTTCCTTAAAATTGGATACCAATGCTGGCGTGGCCAGTCTGGTGCTATGAGTATCATTTGTGGCCTCTCTAATCTGACTTTCAGCAGTACCTTTGCTAGAAGAGGCAGTGGAGGGAAGGCGTACACTGTTAATGTTTTCCAAGTGAATGAGAGGGCGTCCACTTAACAAGGTAGTGGATGGAAGGTCCTTGTGCAAAATTTTTGAAATTGGTGGTTGTGGGGGCTTGCAAACAGATCTATGTCTGAGCGTCCCCATTTTTGAGCTATCATTGCAAATACTTGTGGATCTAGTTTCCATTCGTGTGGATCCATGATGTTTCTGCTTAGGTCGTCTGCCAATGTGTTTTTCTTTCCTGGCAGGAACTGCGCTTGTAATTGAACCTGGTAAGACAGTGCAGTGTTCCACAAGGTCATTGCTTGCCTGCATAGAGGGTAGGAATGTGTGCCCCCTTGCTTGTTTATATACCACATTACTGTGGTATTGTCCGTCTTTATTATTAGTTGTCCTGGGTGTAGAAGGTCCTTAAAAGCTGTTAGGGCATTCTGTACTGCTAGCATTTCTTTTTGATTGATATGCAGATGCCTCTGATCTGTAGTCCATTTGCCCTGAATGCACTGCCCTGCCATGTGTGCTCCCGAGGCATAGTCCGATGCATCTGTTGTCATAGTTTGCCTGGCTGTGGGTAAGGTGAAAGGCTGACCCTTGTTGAGGTGACATGCCTGTGCCCACCATAGAAACTCCTGTTGAAGGCAGGGAATGAGTGGTCTCATTGGTTCCAAGCTATGGCTGTGCTGAGTCCATACACTTTTCAGGTACCATTGTAATTTCATCACATGCAGTTTTGTAAATGGTATTAGTAGTATGCAAGATGCCATGAATCCCAAGGCCAGCAGAAATTTCTTGCAGGGAGTTGGGTCTTTGTTGCCATTATTTTGAAATATTGAATCAGCTGTCGTTGCTTGTCTGGTGTGAGATAAGCCATCTGGGCCGTTGTATTCAAGCTGGCACCCAGGAATATTATGTTTTGTGAGGGCACTAGTTTTGATTTCTTTTCGTTTACTGTGTACCCTAGGCAACTTAGAAGGTGTTTTACAAACGCAAGATGCTTTAAAAGAATGTCCTTGCTTTCTGCTTGAATAAGGCAGTCGTCCAGGTATGGGTATATTTGAATTCCTCTTTGTCTGCAGTATTGCAATTACTGGTGCTAGGCATTTTGTGAAGACCCTGGGCGCAGTAGATAAGCCAAAGGGCAGTGCAGAGAATTGATAATGCGTTGAACCTGCAATGAAGCGGAGGTATCTTCTGCAATTCTGTCTGATAGGGACATGCAGGTATGCCTCCTTGAGGTCCAAAGTGACTAGCCAAGCATTCTTGCCCAGCATGGGAAGAAGCTGCTGTAGTGTTAGCATCTTGAATTTTGGTACTTGCAGATAGGTGTTCAGAATTGAAAGATCCAGAATGGGTCTCCATGCTTTGTCCTTTCTTGGGACTAGGAAGAGTCTTGAGTAAAATCCTTGTCCTTGCTCCTGTGTAGGTACCTGTTGAATGGCTCTCATGTCCATGAGAGCTGTAATTTGTTTTTGTGTCTCTGCCCATTGATTTGGTGGCAGGTTTGGCATTCCTTTGATCCTTGGTAAGGTATGAAAGTGGAATCTGTATCCTTGAAAGAGAATGTTTAGAACCCATTTGTCTTTTGTGATGATGTGCCAGTTGTCTGCAAAAAAATGCTAGTTTTCCGCCCAAGGGAGTTGCCAGGAGAGATTTGCTTGGTAGTTTGAGGATAGGGTCATTGTGTTTGTCTTCTGCTAGCTTGGGGCCTGTCTTCTCCTCCTTTCTGGGTAGCAGTACCCCATTTGTGAGGTTTGGTAAGGGCCATGTGACTGACCTCTGCCCATTGGGCATCTGTATTTGCCCCTCTGTGATCTGTCAGAAGCTGGAAAGGACCAGTTTTTTGTTGGCCAATTTCTGCTGAAACGAGGGGGTTGTACCTGCAAAAAATCCTTGACCGTTTGCATAGACTTTGCCTTATCCTCCAATTTCTTTAAAACCTCTTCTGCCTTGACACCAAATAATACATCCTGCTGTAAAGGTGCATCCAATAATTTTGCTTTAACATGGTCAGGAAGGGTTTGTTCTTTTAACCAAGTATGTCTACGTATGACAGAGCCAGTAACAGCTGCTCTACAGGAAGCCTCCAATGAATCAAATCCGCATTGTAAAGTATGTTTGCCCACCTGTTCAGCTGCATGCAACAGATCCTGCATTTCCTTGAATTCAGGCTGTTCTGAATGTGTGCTCATTTTTTGTTTTAACTGAGACATTAGGAATTGCTGATATTTCAACATGTGAAACTGGCAATTTAATGCTCTCATAGCCAGAGTTGCTGAGGTGTATATTTTATTTCCCCATCTATCTAGGGCTCTGGAATCCCTTTCAGAGGGCACAGGATTTTTTGCCATAGAAGCTTTAGCTCCATTAGGATCCTGGGAATTTTTTTCTGGGTCAGCTACAGGGCTTTTATAAAAGGAATTTGTGTGAGTCAGGTACTCTGTAGTATCTGTCTGGTTTGGCTGGAGCAGGAGGTAGAGAGTCTGGATTTAAACTAGACTCCAAGTAAACATCATCCACAATATCTAAAACAGGAGAGACAGCAAGAGGTCTGTGCTGGGGTAGTAAAAGGAACACTTGGAGCCTTTTCTTATAATCTGAGTAATCCTGCCCTTCCCAGTGAAAATGTTCTCTCATGGTATGTAAAGTTTCCCCAAAGAAGTAGTCTTCAGGGGGAGATGCTGAGGGAATAGAGTCTTCAGCATCAGAGTCTTCATAAGGTGGAAAAGTGTAATCCTGTTCCTCAGAGGAATCTGAGGAGAGTGAAACCTGGTCAGAGGATGCATAATCCTCCTCTTGTCTTGGTCTTTTATCAGGAGGGGGATGGGAACCCCTGATAAGGGTAATCAAATCTTCAGCCATCTTAAGCATCTGTTTCTTAGGCATGGGGCCTTGAACTGTAGACTGATGTACAGTTTTCTTAGGTATTAAGGGAGTTTTAAGCTTAGCATAAGATTTAATGGTGAGTGTAGTTGGTCTGAAGACACCTTCTGCAACCGAAGGTGTTTCCACTGCACCGGTGTCTACTTCTGCTTCGGTGTCGGAAGATGGCTGCGTTGGCCTAGTAGGCTCCGCTTGGGAATCCGCAGCTGTCTGGGTTTCCAGTTCTACGGTCGTCAGGGGCTGCGTAGGCACCTCACTGAAAACCGGAGAACTGGCGACGGGCCCAGCTGAGGCCTTGGAGTCTGGCTTGTTCCTAGGCTGCCTGTCCTTATCCTTGCGTTTTTTATGTATGGCGGTCATCGGCTGCTCCGACGGCATGATAGAATTAAATTTTCTACCAAAGTAATGCCGTGCGAAGTCAAAATGGCATTTGACAGTTCGTTTATTAAACCTAGCACAAAACCAACAACCTGTGATGTCATGATCTGGGCCTAGACATGGAATACAATAGGAATGGAAGTCCTTATGAGGGATTTGCTTCCACAAGAAATGCAATTGTTAACTTTTTCTGACATCGGACTGAGGCAAGAAAATGTTCCCCAATGGGGTACTTAGCTTTACTGAAGAATTCGGACTGAAATTCAATCGAAAATCTCAGGTGTCGGCCGACCGGCACTTGCGAACAGCTTCTGCTTCGGGCACCGTGCAGCAAGAAAGACTGAAGAAAATGGCACTGGATGCCTCTTATATACCCCTGGCGCACTGACGTCAGGGAATAAGCGACAGCAACCGATGCCAGACCAAGAATTTGAAATTCAGGCAGACTGCGGGACCGCCTGACGGCAGGATAACCCAAGTGTGATGACTGCAGCAGGGTAACACGATGAACATCAGGGGAGACTAGCAGGTGTTTCAAATCTTGCATTTCTTTCTCCTTTGCTATAGTGACTTAAAGCAGCCACTTTTGCACCAAGCATAGCTGTGTTGTCCAAGGGGGCATCAATCAGTTTTGCCCTGAAATCATCTGGAAGGGGCTGGAGGTGTAGCCAGGAGTACCTTCTTACGGCAGCTGCTGAGCTTTCAGCAGCAGCATAACTGCACTTTATTGAGTGCCTGGCAACCTAGAAAATGAGAGCCAGAAGGGAAGACAGTGAAGCTTTGGCAGAACAATCTGGTTTATCTTCCAACTCCTCGGAAGCTTTCTCCATGAGTGATGAGGCATATTTAGTCGTGTGTGTCTGGTAGTTAGTGGCCCTGAAGGACAGAGTGGCAGAGGTATAGATTTTCTTAACCAGATGCTCCATGGTTTTGCTGTCTTTGTCAGCAGGAAGGATAGTGGTGGTGGGTAAAAGTTTAGATGCCTTATCTGTGGAAATGAAGATGGTGGACACTTGAGGAAATCTACTTGGCAATCTTAGGGACTTTATAAAGTCTATCAGGTCTGTGTAGAGCAGATGGCTGTGAGTCAGGATTTATGGATGCCGAGGAGAAGAGCAGATGGTTGCGAGTCAGGATTTATGGATGCCGAGGAGAAGGCATCCAGGAAGGCAGGAAAAATTGGGTGGAACAGCAGACGGGCTTGGGGAATCAATCTGAATGAGGTCATAATACCTTTTTTGGACCTCAGTCATTTCAAAGGATTCCCACTTAAAGTCCTCTTTCACCTTGGAGATGGTTTCCCCAAAAGTCAAATCCTCAGCTGTGGAGTCAGGGTCAACAGATTCTTCCTCTGGGGAACCATACTCCAAGGGTGAAGAAAGCTGGGAAATGTATGAAAGTGATTCTTCAGATGGAGAATCAGAGAGATCTTCCTCTTCCCTCATGGTTGGGTCTGTGGTTTGAGGCCTTGGACTCAGAATTGGAAGTGAGATGTTAGCAGTCCCTGCATGTAAGGACGTCCCAGGATGTAAGACCATGAAGGCACTTAAACTTTGGTTGAAAGCCTGCCAGTCAGGCATGCTTTCTGTAGGAGTAGAGATATGCCTCCTTTTCTCCTTTTTAGAGGCCTGGCAAGCATCAGAAGGGAGGAAGGCCTGAAGTCTGAAGACTGTAAGGAACCAGAGGGATCCAACGGAGTTACTGAAAGTGCTGGTCCCCCCTGGCATCGGAAACAGACATTGGTAAAGCCTCTACAGACGTGGCCTCCACACAGAATCATGTGGCTTCCATGGAGGTATCCGCTATATCCGAGGTGATAAAGCCAGATTCCTCTACCAGGCTGACAGTGACCACAGGCTGAGGGTCGGATGCAAGAGGCGCAGCTGTAGTGGTAGGTTGTATAGTCTTCAGTTTCTTTTTTTGGCGGTTCAGTAGGTACATCAGAGGAACACTCCATCCCTAATGCTATTCATTTTAATCTTTGATTCTCTAAATATAAGTTAAGTGTGCGCAAATGGCTGCACAATGTTTTGGACACAAACGCCTGACAAATACAGCAGGCCTTGTAATCGTGCGACCGTCCAAACAAGACAGACACTGATCATGGGAGTCCTTGTGAGGCATCTGACGGCCGCACTTACACTTGCCCTTTCTGGATGACATGAACAGGTATTAAATGAAAGAAAAAGACTGAAAGGTTCCCCAACAGGCCACTTCCCTGATTTCTTGAATCCGACGAACGTGAAGGCAGGAACATCTGGTGGCTGAGAAGTTCTGAGGGCTGGTGCATGCAGATGTCACTTTTATGGCCCATGTTCCTTGACCCATGTCAGACGTCCCATGGACCATACAGTGACTGAAACTTTGGTATACTGGGCGGACGTTCACGAAGCAAGAGGAGTAAACCCATATGTTTAATACTGCAACATAGGGATAGAAGGACATCCGAAGAAACCACTCTGACAGGTTAACGTCTAGATAATCCCACCTGAACAGATGAGATTTCAGACCTTTGAAAGGACTCAGCCTAAGCAGCTCCTCCAGAATGAATGAAAACACAAGGAACTAAACATCTGCTGGCTTCTCTACAGGGCTGCCAATATCAAGTTTGGCCTAGACAATGAAAAGTAAGGGGGGGATAGGCAGCCATAACTGCTCCTCCCTTTAGGGCATCCCTGATGAGTGTATTTGAACATGATGTATGAACTAGTTACATTTCACATCTGCAGGGCATGCAACAGGTCTACAACAGGGTGGCCCCAAGTGTGAAACGTTTTGTTCATTAAAGTTGGATTCAGTGACCATATGTGGGCAGAATGAAAGTACTGCTGGGGTAGTCTGTCAACATGATGGAGTCCCTGTGATGTGAACTGCAACTAGGAAAAGGTTGTGATCCAAGGCCCAGTCCATCAGGATGTTAGCTTCCCAGCACTGGAGAATGCATTGGGGTCCACTTTGCTTGTTGCTATACAAAGACAACTCACATAAATGCTCATGCAGACAGCAAGAGTTTAGCCTGTATAATGATGCTTGTAACAAACAGAAGGTCAAAAGAACTGCTCTGAGATACAAAACTGTGAGATGCAGCTGGGAACCCTGAGTCAGAAGCACTGTACCATCTTGCCTTTCAAAGGTCACCTTCAACTCTGAGAATTTGTGAGAGCGGGGATTGTGAAACAGATTCTCCGTCTCCAAACTGTGGCAGCAGAGCCACTACAGAAGGCAATGCATGCACCTACCTGTTTAGGTGTTACGGTACCCTTGTGGGAAACAGTTTGCTTGTGTTAGGACTACTGAACAGTGCTTATGTGCAGGTGTGTGTGTGTGTGTGTGTGTGTGTGTGTGTGTGTGTGTGGTACCATGACAATGGAGGCTGCCAAATAACAAAAACCTCCATACAAGCAGGGTGTTGTGCCACCTTGAACAGACAGCAATAGCTGCACTGCTACCTGGATGTTCACCACTTTGTCCTCTTCCAAAAAAGCTTTTGTAAAATGTGGCATCCAAAACAGATCCCCAAAAGGATAATTTACATTAATTTACTGGGTAGGGGGAAAATATTGACTTGGATATTTTTAAGTTAACACCCAATAAATGGAACACACTGGTCAGAGATGCTACCTGCTCTGTTAGCAGAACCATGGAAGGTGCAACCAACAATTGTCCAAACAAGAAAACACCTTGGTCCTTTGTGTCCTCTTATAATCAGTTATTTATTTATTAGCATTTGTTTACAGGGATGGTCCACTGGGCCATAAAAAGCCATTTTCAGTGAAGGCCCAGGGAGAAAAGCTCCATGACACACAGAATATTTGACACAGAAAAATTACAAAAAATATAACATTATACAGACAATCTAAGCTTTACACGAAAAAGTAAATGCAAAGTTACTACTGTCTCATACTTGGTGAACTCATGGCAAGCTGTGATGAGACCAAAAGGCAGGCAGCTGAACACAGTGACTGTCTCCACACTTGGTGAGAGACACCAGGTGTGCTCGACTCCTTTGCAATTTTTACATGGAAATAGACATCTTTAATGTCTAAAAACACACCCTGTCTTCTCTTAATATGTGTGATTAAAAAAAAAAGCACAACTCACTTAAGAATGTAACAATTCTGACCATCCTACCTGATCTTCTGAAGTGAGGCTCAGGACCAACTAACAAAATAAAGGATAGCCAGACACCTAGTTTTGCTGCTGACCTGACCAACATCAAATAACTCAGATGTTAGGTGGCTCCGCTATGTACTAAGCCCTCTTTAACCTTTATTAAATTAATACAGACATGCATACAATACAAAAGAAAATAAACCATATCATCATTTTTGCTCATTTACACACACTACACTACACATTATACAAAATTTCTTTCTTTAGAACTATCAGAGTCTGTTACATAAATTGCTCAATTCCTACATTCCTTTAGACCACGCTCCCCCCTCCTGAACATTATTCTGCATGTACTGTTCCAACAGATCCCATTTAGAAAACGGGAGGAGCAAATTACACAGAAATAAAGATCCCTTCCCCAGTTCTTCTTTCTCTCTCTTTTACAATTTTCAATACTTCAAAATAGAGCTGAATTAGATTTTTTTTCCATTTTCTAGTAATTGCTTTTATTGACAGCTAACAGAATTAAACTTAATAAGACCCTACTATGAGATCTAGTGTCCCAGCTCAAAATAATAATTTTCTTAGTTATGAAAGAGAACTCTGGAGGGGATTTTTAAAATCTGCCAATTCATTAGACTCCTAAAAAACATGTCTCCAGTCACCACTTTCTGCCCAATCACACCTCCATCATTTGCTACCTACAGGAGATAAAAATTATTTGTAGTCTGCTTGGGGTATAAAAATACCTATGCAAATACTTCCAAATATCCCAAACCTTCTGGACTTCATTGCATACTTGGGAGCCATGCACATGTCCTCACATTTTTCCTTTAATTACTTTTCCACTCTCTCCTCTGCACCTTTACTTTTGGAATTTCCTTCGGCAAAGAATGCTCAGAATTCTCAAGATTAATTGCTTAGGGTTTACTATTAAAATTTTTGATTGCACTTCAAGTTTAGTCACATTGTCGCTCCATTTACACAAAATCTGAACTGCCGAACTGCACAACTGCTGAAAAAAAACATGAACAGTGACATTTTGACAGCTCCACACCTAAAACCAATTGCGAAAATGGGTCAAGAAGGGGCGGAATTGTACGGTCCGGAATAGTGGTGTTCGACGATGCAGAATTCGGAGTTGGGACATTGTGGAACTTGTGTTGACGATGTGACATTCACAGTTTTGATAGTAACTCATTGCTTGGACTTGCAGGCAGCTCATCTCCACATAAAAGTAGTCAGCACTATGAAACACAGCTAACAGCCCTGCAGATGCAGAACACGAGGTACAGAATTCCCCTGGCCAACTGCCTGCAGTTTTGCCCATCACTGACAGCAATTGCTAATGGGAAAAAAAGCAGATGAAAGAAACACCATTTTTTGTTGCTTTCGTCACTTTATCTTATCTGTCAATCTTATTTGCTTACAAAAACTTGTTTATTGCCTAAGCCAAAAACGTTAATCAAGACATCGACCCTTGTAAAAATAAGGAAAATGATCTTAATTCTATGTATAATATAACTAATATACTTTCACACCCCGCCTGCCCCAGGAACACAAAATCACAACATTATTTCAACTTAAACCTGCTTCTGTCTGGCCTTTCTTCTCTTATTATACTGTAAAAGCCTGTTTCTTAAAACTAAAAAAAGAACTTGTTTACGCTGCTATCTTTAATATATAGAACCGTCACTGAAAAGACTTGCCTGGCATTTAAAATACCCCTGACTGCACAATGTACATGACCACTTTAAAATGTAACATGCAGTTTACATATGTTTTATACAAATACTAAGAAAAAAATGTTACTTACAGTTACTTTCCCCCCTTCAGTGTCCTTTTAAACATGTTTTTCAAACACCTTTATTGAATTATCATGTGTGACATAGGCAAATTTACATTCATATGAAAGTAATCAAACTATATTAACATAAACCTTATACTTCACATATTACTGTGATATAATCAATTCCTACTTTTTTTAAACAAGAAACATCTTCATTAAACCATCACTTACTACAGTAAACTCTCAGTTAACTGGTACCCATTGGGATTGGTAGATGCCGGATAACTGTAGTTTCTGGTTGCTTGACAGTTACTATTAAAAATATGCCTGACTAATACTATACCCTATGCTATTTGTTTTGACTTGTTCTTAGGTTGGGGGAGAGGGAATGTATTCTCATCTTCCTTTTTAAAGCTGTAAAAACGGAAGGTATGTTTCTGCAGGAAGAAAAAGTTCTTTAATTTTTTTTCTGGTTGCTTGAGTTCTGGTTAACATAGTTTACTGTACATAGAAATTCATACATTTTATATAAATGAAAACAAACCACACTGACACAATCTTAGTTGCAAGCAATTTATATCACAATCCATACCGACACACTCCCAGTTGCAAACATTATACATCACTTATAATCTACTCAATCTTTCTCACTCAAACATTATATGGTTCATTTAAGTCCTGCTGCCTTTTCGGCCTCATTACCTCCCTTGTATGTACTGTTTCCAGAATTCCCATTTTTTCTTGTATAGTTTGCTATTAGATAGCATAAGACTAGAGTCTACTGCAGAGTTTGTCGATTTGGTCACACTAATTTTATCACTGGAATGCAAGGTTACATCTGGAATATAGTGAGTAAGAATACTGACCAAGCTTGGGTATTTTTCAGGAGTTGTGGATCATAGTGTAATTCATACTCAGCTGAGTGTAAGAAAAACAGTAAAGGAGTTCTAACCAGAGGAGATTTTTTAGGGTTAAGCAATGGTGGGACATGTATGGAAGGTTTGCTGCAGATTTTGCTGCTTTATTATAACACTATTCTAGTAGGTTCTGATGAGTATGTGGGCCCTATACAGACAGCGTGGCAATAGGTATGTTGTGACTGTACATACTTTAACTTTTTCAGCTAAAAATTGAATAATTCTGTAGAAGACACCAAGATTTTGATGTTTTGATTATTTCATACATAAAATTTCATACTTTTCTCAATTACTATTCTTAACTTAAGACTATGAAACAGTTTCAACTGTGGTGTTATATTGGAAGAAATTATAGTGAAGTTGAATTTGTTCTTTTAAAACTTTTTAGGCGTAAAGAGAATTTTTTGGGGATCAACAGAAGGTGGAAGTTATAGAGCCAACCACTATAGAGAGGACTGATTCCTGTCTTGGTTGCTATAATTTTTCAATAATTTGAGCTGAATAGATGAATATTGAATCATTTGCATATGGTATGACAGAGGCATTATTGGTTGATTTATGTAGATTCAGAAATTATTAAATAAAACTGGTCCTAGAATGCAGCCTCGTGGAACCCACTACAGATACAAGGAAAAAAGATGCTGGTGGCCCATTTGAGTGCCTGGTATGTCAGACAAGTAAACATACAGCCATGACAGGGATGGACTGTCCAGTCTAAGGGAGAAGAATCTGTTAAGAAGTGTTGGATGGGTCACCTTATCAAAGGCCTTGAACAGGTCAAGGAGTGCAGCAGATACTAGTTTGCAGACGTTACAGTGCTGGTTAATGTGAGTTCAAAACTTGAGCAGCACAGTGTTGATACTGTGATGTAGGTGGAATCCAGTGTGGGATAGGAGTGAGTAGATTATTTTCCAGTATACATGTTAGTAGTTGGTGACAGATGCATTTTTCTAGGATTTTGGCTAAAGGGGGATAGGGTTTGTTTACTGAAGACCAGAACATATTTGCATTAGTTGTGTCTTTCGGCTTTTCCTGGTTAGGGGTCGCCACAGCGGAACTCCGGTCTGCTAATGATTGGTAGTTGATTTTTACGTGCAGAGTTACCAGCCCTGATGCACAACCTTCAACGAAGGTATGCCCATTCATGCATGTCTCCACGCAGAAGACGCTCTAGCTGAGAATCGAACCAGAGAGCATCTTACTGTGAGGCGACAACGCTACCACAGCACCACCACCGCGGGAGTATGACCTATATTTTGCTGACTGGTATAGTAAGCTCTTATCTGATTTGATCTGATTTTCAGCCTGATTTCTAAGCTGTCTGAAAATTTGGAGATTGGATTCACTTTTTTTTTTTTTTTAATGACTTCAGGCTTTGCTATATTTGTCATTAGTAGCTTTGTGCATTTTGTTAACCAAGGAGCTGGGTTGAATTTAACTTTTATTTCTCACCAGGGCATGGTTGTGGACAACATTTATGAAAGTACTATTGAAGGATATAACTTCATCTAGTGGAAAATGTGTTAGCGGTTACTAAATGATTGATTTTAAAGTACTGATAAAGATATCTTTATCAAAGTTATTTCTATTATGAGACTGACTGACTGACTGCTTGATATGACATGTTTTGAGGTAGATGGATTAATCCCAGGTCTTGTCTGCTTTCCCCTGGCCAGGTCTACAGTACACATTATGTGACCATTCAACTAACAAATCCTACTGTGGAAGAACAGTCCTGCTGCTTTCTTAAAATTAATACAGTCTGTTCCTTACAGTTTCTCTGGTACAGCAGAAAATCAAGTGCTCAGTGCACCATATCTTTTAACTCTTTTTTAAACAACTCTTCTTGAGAAGTATCATACTCACCTATCCTTTTCTTCATTTCAACCTTTGATCTTTGCAGTTTTATCAGTTCATCTGAATAGCTAGCTTAGGGTTGCCACCTATCTTTTTTTTTTTTTTTTTTTGGGACTATCCGGAAGTCAAATCGATTCTCTGGTAGTCCGGAAAACACTGTACAAACTCTGGTATTCTCTTTCTAAAAAGGAAACAGACTACTGGAGTGTGTCAAATCGCCTGAAAGCAGGCATCAGGAACAGAAAAAAAGGCTGTCCCTGTCAGGTGATGTCGCAAAAATGGGTGCAACATGGACGGGAGAGGGGTGGGAATGGACAGGGTTATGGGCGACACAAGGTGTGTGGCCTTAGTACAGTTTTAGCCACAAAGAAAGGTGGCAACCCTAAGCTAGCTAAAGGTTCTACTTTTCTCCAGCTTTTGTTGTTTGAGTTTATATTTTTCTCCAATGTTTTCTTTATTTTAATCACCTCTGAGTACATCTGATCCTCTAAATTACTGAAAGCCATCTTTTAAAAACTAAAGCTGAAGCTTGAACTGCTTCTTGGTGAACTGCAGTATTCTTCACAGCCAGTGATTTCTCTCCACTATTTCTGGTCAATTTTATTTCAGGTTCTCCAAATTTCTTCTTTGCTAGCTTCCAGGCAGTGTACTTATTAGTCAGTAACTGAATTTTATCCAAGCTTACAATTTCACTGGTCCCTGTTTGTCAGCTTCTGTTTTCACACTAGCAGAGTTGAAATTAAGCTGCTGATAAATGTGCAGCCATCTTGAAAGTCCAACTAAGCCCTCTTTTCAAGAGGGATAAGGAGAGAGTTGCCACACTTTCATTATTCAGTGGACAACTGTTTCCATCTAAAGATGACTTTATCAAATCCATAGTGTTCCAAGTTGAACATAATGTTCACCTTTACTCACATACAGTCTATGGGAGGGATCTGTTGGTGAAAGCAGCAGTCCTCTGTGGTTGGTAGAAAATATGTAGTGGGATAGGGTCCCAAAAACATCCTAATTAACATAGCTGCAAGTGCGGACCAATGGGGAGGAAAACATTTAGACATGGTTTAAATCCACAGAAAGTACTCTGTCAGTGAAAAGCTTCAGTGCCTTCCACAGATTTAGACCATCAACAGCACAAACAGGGACAAAAGCTGGAGGAATCTCAATCTATATAAGCAACAAGCATAACTCTGCATTGGTTAAAACACTTTAAATCCCCAGTGTGTGTGTGTGTGTGTGTGTGTGTGTGTGTGTGTGTGTGTGTGTGTGTGTGTGTGTGTGTGTGTCATAGCTCTCAACTGTCCAGATTTCTGCCTCATATGTTTGGTCTGCTCCTCATAAAATTTGTGGTTTTCTAGAATATCACCGAGGACTGAATTCATTAAATAATGGCATATCTTTGAGTTTCAGACTTAATAGCCTTCAGAATATTCATGCTAACACAAATCATTTTATTCTAGCAACTTTCTCTAAGTTTACAAGAGCAATACTTAAAATATGTCCCTATGTTTGGGCCTTTGTTCCCCCTCCATTATTTTATGCTTTGTCCAGATTTCATGAACTAAGGGTTTGAGAGGTATGGTGTGTGTGTGTGTGTGTGTGTGTGTGTGTGTGTGTGTGTGTGTGTGTGTGTGTGTGTGTAAGAGGGAGGGAGGTGCATACCTCTCAACTTCCCCCAATTTTTAGGGACATCCCGGATATTAACTGAAATTTTAGCTCTGCCCCTCAATCTCACCTAAAAGTGGTGGCTTTTGGAGAAAAAGTGATGAATTACACTTAACATCATGGCAATAATTAGAGTTACAGACTTTTTACATTAGAAAAATGCATATTCACTCATGTTCTGTAATTTTGTCAATGTCTCCAATTAATAATACTAATATATGAAAAGTGTCCCTGATTATTTCTGGATTTGTCCCTGATTCTGTTAAGATTTGTCCCTTTTTGGTCAAAGGCTATGGGTAAGTGTGTGTGTGAGGTAGGTTGGTAGGGTAGGTGGCACACCTATCAACTGTCCAGATTTTTGCAGAATGTTTGCCCCATATTTTTGGTCTGTTCCTCAGAAAAATAAGTTTCAGACATCATATCCTGGCAATGATTTACCAGCATTTCTCACTTAGTATACTCTACTTCTATGGTCACACTATGCATCCATATTTTTCTCAGTTGGTGATATTACTATG
The DNA here is from genome assembly GCF_019279795.1 of Protopterus annectens. Lineage (NCBI taxonomy): Eukaryota > Metazoa > Chordata > Ceratodontiformes > Protopteridae > Protopterus > Protopterus annectens. Next base: position 1,276,162,742 of record NC_056743.1, read on the forward strand.
TTGGCATCACTGCTCAAACAGTGATGGGTTTAATTGGTTCCTTATAAATAATGTTTTTTATTTCTGTCTTGGGGGTCCCCGAAATAATTCTATTTTCACTGGTTCCAAAGTGTAAAAAGGTTGAAAACCACTGGGTTAAAAGGCATGATGCCCTGGAATTTATCCATGTGCAAATCACCACAGACAAAGTCTCGGTTCCATATCCTAGCAAGCTACTGGTCACCCTCTATGTCTCTATAATCCCATAGCTCGTATCTAGTACACACTCATCATTAAACCAAGCACACTATTCATGACAGACCGACTACCCCTATACAGACTGGGAAACATTCACTGCCCCATAAAGGCAGAAAGATTCCTGGACCTTATTAACACAAATACCCTTGACCAGATAGTGTGCACACCCACCAGAGGTTAAAACATACTGGACCTGGTACTCAAGACGATGGGAAATTGCTGCCCCCACCCCGTGTCACATTCCACTGGTGATGTTAGACCACTAAGTGGTCTCCTTTGAAATAAAAATAAACTCTGTAACCTCATCAAACCCTGTAAGTTAGGAACAATTCCAAATTAAACTATATCCTATTAAGCAACAGTTTGTCAAAAACAATGCCCTCCCAAACTACAGTTCACAGCAATCTATGTGAACATTTTCACAGAGACCCTGTACAACCATGTAAATGGCAGTGTAGAGGCAGCTGTACTTTCTAGAAGCACAGAACAAATTCTAAAATTCAAACCATACTGGTGGAATCCTAACTTTAATAGGGTATATAACAAAAAGAAAAAAGTCATTGCTAAAATCAGGAACAGCAACTCCAATAATGATAGGAGCTCTCTAATTAAACTAAATTAATCCTATTAGTTTCCTGTTTAGTTCAACATGGCCAATTACAAGGTCAAGATAGTCTTACCAGCTAGAACAACCATAAGCCCTTCTACAGCTACATCAAAAACCTCCAAGGCAGCACACAACAATGTGCTGAACTGGTGGCCAATGGTGCCACCTTCACTGAGCACAGTGACATAGCGAATTTGCTGGCTGACAAATTCAGCTCAAACTTCACCCCCACTCCCCCTGCCTCCTCCTATAAAACACCTACTAACATACCCCCCTAACTATCAAGAGGGGACAGGTGCTGGAGGCACTGGATAAGGCCAAAACACAACTTCAGTGGGCTCCCAACGATATTCCGGGATGGCTCCTAAATAGCTTGAAACATTATCTATCAGGACCACTTGAATAACTTTTCAACTACAGCCTCAAAACAAGCTTTGCACCACAAGAATGGACGACTGCAACCGCTATCCTACTTCACAAGGATGGACACTCAACAAACCCCAGAAATTACTGACTTATTAGTCCGTCTAGTTTAATATGCAAAGCCAAGAAACAAATTATCATGAAAATGATAAATGAAAACATAGGCAAACTAACCCAGTTTGGCTTTGTCAAGGGAAAGTCATGCCTACTAAACCCACTGACTTCTTAGAGAAGCTCACTCAGGCAAAGTATGAGGTGAAAACTATGTATATTCCTACCTGGACCTGGCTAAGGTGCTCAATATAATACCCCACTAAGGTATAATTGACAAACTCAGCGAACTGGGTATAAACCCCTACATAACTCGCTGGATTGCCAGCTGGCTCACAGACAGGACCCAGCAAGTCAGGATTAGTGATACCACCTCCACTAAGAGACCTGTCACCAGCAGGGTATCTCAAGGCTCCATGCTGGCATCGCTCCTATTTGACATTTACATCTTGGAGTTAAAGACTAATGTTAAGGGCCTTTGGGTGACCATATTTACAAATGACTGCGAATAGGGAGCAGTCAAATTCCACATGACAAAAACATCTTACAAGAGGGTCTAACACAGACAATTGACTAGTGCCAAAGTCAATGATTAAAACTCAATGCCAAGAAATGCATTATACTGCCTTTTGGGAAAATTGCCACTCAGCCTACTTACTTCATCACTAAGACATCCCTAAGAGGTGGCCTGGTAGTCAGGGATCTGGGATCACATATAGACCGTATCTGGCCTTTGACCAACGCATGGCCAAAGTAGTATGAAAATTACTCTTAGTTGCCCAGCTTATAAGTAAGGGCATGGCATCCAGGTCCAAGGAAGTCATAGTGCCACTTTATTCACCCCTTATCAAACCCATCATGGAGTATAATGCCCCTTTTGGCATGTACCTGACCAGACATAATGCAACAGTTGGAATGCCCACAAAGGTTCCTTATCAGCAGAATCCAGGGTATAAACAAAATGTCTTACACAGACAACTTTAAAGCCTTCTCGCTACACTCTTGTCTCCTATAGGTTTCTGAGAGGCAATCTCTGCCTAGCACACAAGCCATTCTTGGATCCAACTCTGATGGACCTTTTGCACACCTGCAAAACAAACAGCATCAGAGCCACTAGATTCAAGGATTTATTTATTTTGACATACATAAAACATGTTGGTGAGATATGTGTCGCAGAGGATCCCCATGCTCTGGAACAGGCTCCCAATCCATACAAAGCAGAGTCCATCCCTAACTATAAGTGAAACCCTGACAAACAGATGGGGAATCTGAAAATGACCTATGGTCTGGCTCCCATGTTTCCAATAAGAGGCAAACAGTAATGCCCAAACTAATATACCTCCCATAGCCTCCAGAAAAGTACAGTTTTGTACTTACCATAAATGTAGATGTTCGAGTGTTCACACTGCTGCAGTCATCACACTTGGGGTTATCCTGCCATCAGGCGGTCCCGCAGTCGGCCTGAGTTCCAAAATCTTGGTCCGGTGTTGGCTGCGGTCGCTTCTTCCCTGACGCCAGTGCAACAGGGGTATAAAAGAGGCAGCCGACGCCATTTTCTTCAGTTTTTCTTGCCCCAGATGTCAGGTGCCCCCAAATAGGAAGGCAATACATAATCCTAAATAAAATACATAAGTAGAAAGCAATAGCTACAGCTGTAAGCAAATACACCATATAGAAATACATCATATAGATTGTATAAAAAGGGAGGTATAGATAAAATCCAGGTAAGAAGAGGGGATGGTGGGAGGGTAACCTGGACTGCAGCAGTGTGAACACTCGAACATCTACATTTATGGTAGATACAAAACTGCACTATGTTCATCGTGTTACACTGCTGCAGTCATCACACTTGGTTGAATCCCAAAGCTAAGGCTGGGCGGTTGGTACTAAACAGGGTTTGGAGAAGCTAGTATGCCCTGCAGAACTGCAGTGGCAAAGCCAGCTCTGGTTTTTGAGTATAGAGGTAAGTGGTAGTGCTTGGTGAAGGTGTGCACTGAACTCCAAGTTGCAGCCTCCAAAATATCCTTGGTTGGTACCCCTCTGAGGAAGGCTGCTGATGTTGCTGTAGCCCTGGTGGAATGGGGCCTAATGTTACCACGTACAGGTTTCCCATGGTGTGTGTAGCAGAAACGGATACAATGTCCTATCCATTTTGAAATGGTCTGTTTTGAGATCGCCTTTCCTTGTGACCCTGCAGCATAGGATACAAAGAGTTGGTCAGATTTTCTGAAAGCCTTAATTTTATCCAAGTAGAAACGTAATTGCCCGTGAATGTCCAAAGAGTGTAGGAGCCTTTCCCCTTTATTCTGGGGGTTTGGATAAAAGGTGGGTAAATGAATGGTTTGGTTTAGAGCCACACTGGATACCACCTTTGACATAAAGGAGGGGTTATTTCGTATAGAAACTCTGTCTTGATGAAAAATGATGAAAGGCTCCACTGCCATTAGGGCCTGTAGCTCTGAGACTCTTCGTGCTGAAGTTATTGCTAGCAGCAGGGCAGTTTTCCATGATAAAAATTGTAAATTGGCTGTAAAAGCTGGTTCGAAGGGCGGTAGTATAAGCTTTTCCAAAGCAAAATTGAAGTCCCAAGTTGGTGTTGGTGCTCTCCGGGGCGGTCTTATGTTCTTAGCCCCTCGAAGGAACTGTCTTAGTAATGGATGTGAAAATATAGGAGGATCCGTGTTGTAATGAGATGAAAAAGCTGAAGCGTGGATCTTAACAGACGAAAAGGAAAGGCCTTTGTGCAACATCTCAGTCAAATATTGCAGAATCTGAGGAATATTTGGGACAAGAGGATTTTTGCCTTTAGCCTTGTTCCAGGCGCAGAATCTTTTCCATTTGTCTGAGTAGGTTTTTCTGGTGCTGGGTCTCCTGGCCTCCAGAATGACATCCATAACAGCTTTAGAGAGAAGTGTTGACTGGTTGTTTAGGTAATCTGCCATGCAGCCAGATTTAAAGTCTTGAGCTGGCTGTGTAGAATCTGACTGTTTTGCTGAGTCAGCAGGTGAGGAATCTGAGGTAAAATTCATGGTGGGCCTTGAGCCATGTTCCTTAATATTGGGTACCAGTGTTGGCGTGGCCAGTCTGGAGCAATGAGAATCATTTGTGGCCTCTCTAATCTGGCTTTCAGCAGCACCTTTGCCAGAAGAGGCAGTGGAGGAAAGGCATACACTGTTAATGTTTTCCAACTGAATGAGAGGGCGTCCACTTTCCAAGCTAGTGTGTGGTATGTCCTCGTGCAAAATTTCCGTAGTTGGTAGTTTTGGGGGGAGGCAAACAGATCTACATCTGGGCTCCCACATTTTTGAGTTATCATTGTGAATACTTGTGGATATAGTTTCCACTCGTGAGGGTCCATGATATTTCTGCTTAGTTCGTCTGCCAGTGTATTTTTCTTTCCTGGCAGGAATTGTGCTTGTAGTTGAACTTGGTAGGTCAGTGCTGTGTTCCACAAGGTCACTGCTTGCCGGCATAGGGGATAGGAATGTGTGCCCCCTTGTTTGTTTATGTACCACATCACTGTGGTGTTGTCCGTCTTTATTAGAAGTTGTCCTGGATGTAGGAGGTCCTTGAAAGCTGTTAGGGCATTTTGTACAGCTAGCATCTCTTTTTGATTGATGTGGAGATGCATTTGATCTGCAAACCATTTGCCCTGAATACACTGTCCTGCCATGTGTGCTCCCCAGGCGTAATCTGATGCATCTGTTGTTACTGTTTGCCTGGCTGTGGGTAAGGTGAAAGGCTGACCCTTGTTGACGTGACATGCCTGAGCCCACCATAGAAACTCCTGTTGAAGGCAGGGAATGAGTGGTATTATTGTTTCCAAGCTGTGGCTGTGTTGAGTCCATATGCTTTTCAGGTACCATTGTAATTTCCTCATATGCAGTTTTACTAGTATGCAAGATGCCATGAATCCCAAGGCCTGCAGAATTTTTCTTGCAGGGAGTTGGGTCTTTGTTGCCATCATTTGGAAATATTGAGTCAGTTGTCCTTGCTTGTCTGGCGTGAGATAAGCCATCTGGGCCGTTGTATTTAAGCTGGCACCCAGGAATATTATGTCTTGTGAGGGCACTAGTTTTGACTTCTTTTCGTTTACTGTGTACCCTAGGCAACTTAGCAGGTTTTTTACAAACACCAGATGTTTTAAAAGAATGTCCTTGCTTTCTGCTTGAATAAGGCAGTCGTCCAGGTATGGATATATTTGAATTCTTTGTCTACAGTATGCAATTACTGGTGCCAGGCATTCTGTGAAGACCCTGGGCGCAGTAGATAAGCCAAAGGGCAGTGCAGAGAATTGGTAATGAGTTGAACCTGCTATAAATCGGAGGTATCTTCTGCAATTTTGCCTGATAGGGACATGCAGGTATGCCTCCTTGAGGTCCAACGTTACTAGCCAAGCCTTCTTGCCCAGCATGGGAAGAAGTTGCTGTAGTGTGAGCATCTTGAATTTGGGTACTTCCAGGTATGTGTTTAGAATTGAAAGATCCAGAATGGGTCTCCAGGCTTTGCCTTTTCGGGGAACCAGAAAGAGTCTTGAGTAAAATCCTTGCCCTTGCTCCTGTGTAGGAACCTGTTGAATGGCTCATGTCCATGAGTGCTGTAATTTGTCTTTGAGCCTCTGCCCATTGATTTGGTGGCAGGTTTGGCATTCCTTTTATCCTTGGTAAAGTGTGAAAGTAGAACTTGTATCCTCGAGATACAATATTTAGGACCCATTTGTCTTTTGTGATGATGTGCCAATTGCTTGCAAAAAGTGCAAGTTTTCCTCCCAAGGGAGCTACCAAGAGGGATTTGCTTGGCAGTCTGAGAGGCAAGTCACTGTGATTGTCTTCTGATAGTTTGAGACCTGTCTTCTCCTCCTTTCTGGGTTGTGGCACCCCATTGTCGAGGCTTGTAAGAGCCTTGTGGCTGACCTCTGCCCCTTGGGTGTCTGTATTCGCCCCTCTGTGGTCTGTCAAAAGTTGTAAAGGACCAGTTTTTGGTTGGCCAATTTCTGCTGAAGTGAGGGGGTTGAACCTGTAAAAAATCCTTGACCGTCTGCATAGATTTTGCCTTATCCTCACTTTTCTTTAAAACCTCTTCTGCTTTCACACCAAATAAAACATCCTGCTGTAAAGGTGCATCCAATAACTTTGCTTTAACATGATCAGGTAAAGTTTGTTCTTTTAACCAAGCATGCCTACGAATGACAGACCCTGTTACTGCTGCTCTACAAGAGGCTTCCAATTAAAAAAATCCACATTGTAAAGTATGTTTTCCCACTTGTTCTGCTGCATGCAACAAATCTTGCATTTCCTTGTAATCAGGCTGCTCTGTATGTGTGATCATTTTTTGTTTTAATTGAGACATCAAATATTGTTGATATTTCAGCATGTGAAACTGGCAATTTAAGGCCCTCATAGCTAGAGTAGCTGAGGTATATACTTTCCTTCCCCATCTGTCTACTGTTCTAGAATCCCTTTCAGAGGGTACAGGGTTTTTAGCAATAGAGGCCTTAACCCCTTTGGGACCCTGGGAAATGGTTTCTGGGTTAGCAACAGGGCTTTTATATAGGAATTTGTGTGAGTCAGGGACTCTGTAGTATCTGTCTGGTTTGGCTGGTGCAGGAGGTAATGAATCTGGGTTAAGGCTAGATTCTGAATAAACATCATCCACAATGCCTAACACAGGTGGAATAGTAAGAGGTCTGTGCTGGGGTAGTAAAAGGAACTCTTGGAGCCTTTTCTTAGGATCAGAGTAATCCTGGCCTTCCCAGTGGAAATGTTCCCTCATGGTATGTAAAGTTTCCCCAAAGGAGAAGTCTTCTGGGGGAGAAGCTGAAGGAATAGACTCTTCAGCATCATAGACTTCATAAGGGGGAAGAGAGTATTCCTGTTAATCAGCAGAATCTGAGGAAATGGAAACCTGGTCAGACGAGGTGTAGTCCTCCTCCTGTCTAGAACTTTTGTCAGGAGGGGGGTGGGAACCCCTGATTAGGGTAATTAAGTCTTCAGCCATCTTAAGCATCTGTTTCTTAGGCATGGGGCCTTGTACTGGAGACTGCTGTACAGGCTTCCTTACTTTTAAAGGAGTTTTCAGCTTTGCATAGGATTTAATAGCAAGTGTAGTCGGTCTGAAGACACCTTCTGCAACTGAAGGCCTTTCAACTACACCGGAATCCCCTTCAGCCATGGAGTCGGAAGGGCCTAAAGATAAAGATTCTGGAGGCCCAGCAATCTCCATTTGGGAGTCGGATGTAGCCTGGGGTTCTAAATCAGCAGTAGTTAGGGGCTGCGTAGCCATTTCACTGAAATCCGGAGAACCGGCGACTGGCCTAGTAGAGGTCTCGGTGTCTGGTTTGGCTCTCGGCTGCCTGTCCTTATCTTTGCGCTTTTTATGAATCCTGGTCGTCGGTTGCTCTGACGGCACGATATAATAAAATTTTTTACCGAAATAATGTCGGGCGAAATCAAACAGACGTTTAATAGTTTGTTTGTTAAACCTAGCACAAAACCGACAGCCTGTGACGTCGTGGTCTGAGCCTAGGCAAGGAATACAATAAGAATGAAAATCCTTATAAGGTATTTGCTTCCCACAAGAAATGCAATTATTAACTTTTTCTGACATCGGTCTGTGGCAAGAAAAGGTTCCCCAACGGGGTACTTAGCTTTATTGAAGACTTCGGTCTGAAATTCGATTTGAAAATCTCAGGAGTCAGCCGACCGGCACTTACGAACTGCTTCAGGCACCGCACGGCAAGAAAGACTGAAGAAAATGGCACCGGCTGCCTCTTTTATACCCCTGCCGCACTGACGTCAGGGAAGAAGCAACCGCAACAGATGCTGGACCAAGACTTTGGAACTCAGGCCGACTGCGGGACCACCTGACGGCAGGATAACCCCAAGTGTGATGACTGCAGCAGTGTAACACGATGAACATCTTCCTAACAAACACCCTCTTAATAAATGTCCATGACACAACTGGAATGGAATGGATGGCTAGGTTTAAAGGCCCTGGTGGTTGTTAGCAAAGTATACAACTATGAACGTATGTCTTGCTCTAACTAAAGAGCCCTCACTGGTCTAATCTAATGAAAGTGTTATTACCATGTTAATACTATGGATGAAACTGAAGACCATTTTTTAAGCAAAGATAATTTTTCTGTTCACAGTAATTAATTCAGGTGTCAATACAATAACCCTATTACCTGGGGCTCAGGAGCTAAGCATTTGGTGGATATCCTTGGGCAGCAGAAAGGCCAAAAAGCAAGGCAGATAACTGGAAATGCCAGGAAGCAACAGAGAAATGTGAAAATTTCCTGAAAAGGGGATGAATATGAATGTTAAGGTAGGCATCCTTGATACCCTAAGAAGCCATGAAAGCCTGAGGAAGAAGTAAAATGAACAGTCTTGTAGAGACAGCATGCAAAAGGAAAGCATCTTCAGAGAAGTATTAAGATGAAAAAGATCCAGAATGGGTCTCCGAGGACCCTCCTTTCTGGGAACCAGAAACATTCTTGAATAAAACCTTTTTTCCCTTTGAGCCTCTGGAACCTGTTGAATAGTTCCTTGATTTAACAAGTCTTAAGTACATTTAGGAAACAATTTAACTGTTCCTCAGGTAGTTGAGGTATGCCCATGAAGGAGGTAGGGATTTCCAAACCATGAAATACCCTTTTTGAATTACTGAAAGAACCCATGGGTCTTCGGTAATGCTTCACCAAACTGGACGAGACAGAGGAAGACAAAGTGAGAGAGGAATGAAGCAGAGAGAAAAGTGACAGTCATACTACCTGGTTTGCCTAACCCGCCTTTCCTAACTAGTATAGTCCAGATCCCAGGCTTTGCTGGCTTCAGGACTTCATTTTCTGTATTCAGAACTATCCTGACCTTACTGTGGTAGAGGGAAGTCCTACTGTTTTCTAGTGGGAGTAGTGAGCATTGTACTGCCTATCTAACGCTTGAGGAGTGGTTTCCAGCTCTGAAATTGTAATTTTATTGGCCATTTGGGGCCGATTTCTATCCCTTTCAACTTCCTGGCTTAAAAACGTGTGTTTGCACATCATGGAGCTAATGTTAAACTAATCCCAGTGACAGAAAGTCTGCTCTTCAAATTTTCCCTTAAAACTAGCTGGTCTCTCAGTAGTAGCACTGAAATCTGAATCCCTGTGATTAGCACTATACCTCAAATAATACATAGCCCTTCAAAACCCACATCACCAACACCCAGACATAGTAACACTAAACCCACATATGTGGATGCCCTTAACATTAACCTCCCAAGCAACAAGGACCTCCGAAGCTGAAACACAGACACCAATCACAACCAAAGTGACACATAGCTCAGAACACCAGTGTGCCACCCAACAACAGCCCCTAAGGCAAGACAACTTACCCAATACTTTAGTTATAGGTGACAGTCACATAGTCAGGCACACTGATGTCCCACTCACCAGGCTGAACAAGGAGAAAATTACTGTCAGCTGCCTGTCAGGTGCCAGGATCCGCCACATAATGCATGCACTAAAGTCACTCCACAACAAGTACAAATATGACTCTGTCATTGTCCATGTTGGAGTAAATGACTTGAGACGTACATCCCTGGACCACATGAAGAGAGACATGGAAGAGCTGTCAGATCATGTGGCCCAGGCAGGTATGACACTAGCCCAGAGTAGCATCCTGTCTTCGCCCAGAATGATACCACAGTATAAGGACAAAATGACTGACTTCAACAACTGGCTAAGCTTCTGGTGTCATTCAAAGGGGATCCAGTATCTGTCTGCCTGGGACGACATGATTGGCAAACCACGATACTTTGCCAGAGATGGTCTGCACCTGTCGCCCCTGGGATTCAGGTTACTGGATAAGGCTCTTGCCACTCCTATAGTGCCTTTTTTAGGCAAGGCTGAAATGACAAAAGCACCACTGTAACAGATAAAAGTATGCAAAATCTGAAGGTAATGCAACTCAATGCTAGAAGTCTAAACTTCAAAATAGACTCTCTCAAGGAACTCTTAAGAATGGAGAACTTCGATATTTGTGCAGTAACTGAGACCTTGTTCAAGGCTCCAGAGAGCACCTCTGTAATACCAGGCTACAACTCTTACAACACTTTTTGGCCACCAAACCAGGACTGAAACACTAAAGGTGGTGGAGTGTCCATATTCACCAAGGATATTCACACCTCCAGGCTAGCTGCCCAACACAATGCATCTGAAATACTACAGGTGCAACTAACACTAGGTAAGACTGCAACCAAATTGTAGCTTGCTACAGATCCCCCACCATGCCACAAGATTCTCACTACACCTTTCTAAACATACTGGAAAATATTAAGATTCAACCAAACGCCCTAATACTGGGTGATTTCAACAACCCTGCCATTAATTGGGAAAACTACTCGGGTACCAGCACCTCTGCCCAACAGTTCTTGGAATTCATAAATTCCAATGCCCTGGATCAACTAATCTGTAGTACCACCAGGAGCTCAAATATGTTTGACCTGGTCATTACCAACATGGGAGATCGACGCTCCACACCAGTGGTCACCACCTCATTGGTCAGGTCTGACCATAAGTTAATCACCCTTGATGTCCACATTCCACTCCCACACCCCAATAGGGAAACCTCCGTAAAAAACTTCTCCGAAGCCAACTTCATGCTACTCAAGTCAGAAGTGACAAACTTCATGACACCCATGCAGACGTGAACTGAAAGTTCGACTGAGTACTGTACGAGCACATCCACTCGTGCATAAATTGTGCCATTCCAAATAGAACCAAGATGCTCTCCTTCAAAAAAACGGAAGCCAATCTGGTGGTCCCCTGCCATAAACAAACTATACAACAGAAGGCAGAAACTGTTGCAGAAGAGAAGAAAATCCCAGGGTACAAAACTCCCTTACCAGCTTCAGTAAGAAGCTGAGTTCCCTCAAAATCCTCCAAAGCTAGTTACAAAAATAAAATTGCCAAAGATTCTAAGGACAACCACAAGGCATTCTATAGTTATGTCAAGAATCTAAATGGCAATGCTCAGATCTGCTCTGAGCTACAACAGAATGGCATTAAATATACTGATCCCACGAATATTGCCAATATCTGACAGATCGATTGAGTGCCAACTTCACCCCCCTCTCACCCCCTTAAAGGGCCATCTCAATATCAAAAGATTGCCAAATTCTGGTAATAACGGCCACACAGGTAAAAACACACTCTCCAAAGCTAAGAATACAGCATCCATGGGACCAGATGACATCCCGGGCTGTGTACTACATGTACTATAAAATGAACTGGCACCTCACCTAAGTGTCATGTTTAATCATAGCCTCACTTCAGGCTTCGTGCCCAATGAGTGGCGCACAGCTACAGTTATCCCCCTCCACAAGGGGGGATTCACCTTGGATCCCGGGAACTATCGTCCCATCAGTCTGATGAGCCTGATCTGCAAATCCATGGAACTTATAAACAAAGACATTGGCAACCTTCAAACACTGGACCCCACCCAGTTTGGTTTCATGAAGGGCCGATCCGGTCTCCTCAACCCGACTGACTTCTTCGAATCAATCTCCAGAGCTGTGAACGAGGGTAAGGTGGTCCACACAGCCTATCTGGACCTCGCCAAGGCCTTCAACACCATTCCCCATTCTGGAATCATAGATAAACTTACTAAGCTGGGCATTAATCCTACGTCACTCGATGGGTTGCCAATTGGCTTACTGACAGAACCCACACTGTAAAAGTAGCCAACTCCAAATCCAGCTCCAGACAAGTGAGAAGTGGAGTAGCACAGGGTTCAGTCCTGGGACTGCTCTTGTTTGGCATCTACTTCTCTGTGAAGTACAGGCCAACACTACGGGACTCTGGCTAACAAAGTTCGCAGATGACTGCAAACTGGGAGCCATTATCGAATCCCCAAATGATGTAGATATTCTACAAAAGAACCTTACAGAGACAGATGCTTGGTGCCAGAGCCATGGGCTAAAGCTCAATGCCAAGAAATGTATAGTTATCTCCTTTGGGAAAAGCCATGTACCCATGAATTACCACATAAGTGGCAGTACACTAAAAACTGAAAATGTGATAAGGGACACAGGTGGACAGCGGTCTCATCTTCGATAACCACATCGCCACAACAGTCAAGAAATCCTTCTATGTGGCAAACCTCATCACTAAGGGCTTTTCATTAAGAAAAAAGGAGGTTATTGTCCCACTGTACTCATCCCTCATTAGACCCATTATAGAGTACAACACCCAGTTTGGTATGTACCTTGCAAGACATCTGCAACAGTTGGAAAGGCCGTAGAAATACCTCACTAAAAGACTCACATGCCTAAAGCAGATGCCCTATGCGGACAGTCTAAAAAAAACTCCAGCTATACTCTGTCGCATGTTGTCTACTCAGAGGCAATCTCTGCTTAACATACAAGGCCATGTCAAACCCAGAGCTGTTGGACATGCTACACTTAAAGAAATCCCAATCTCTCAGAGACATACGCTCCAGGGATCTAAACCTGGTCATCACAATGAACAAAAGATGCTGGAGGGATAAGTTTTTGTCCCAGAGACTCCCCATACTCTGGAATAGACTGCCCATACATATCGAGCAGAGCACCTCTTTGGCCATCTTCAAAAGGAACCTTGACGATTGGATGGAGATAGGAAATTCACCCTGGGGATCACGTCGGTCACCCTGCTAGACAAGGGACCAGAGAAGTAAATATTCTGGGAAGAAATAGCCAGGGAATTGTTATGGCTAGGCTTGTATAGGCCCCAGGGCCGATAGCCTAGTACCAACCTATGAAAGGGCTATTTCTGTGCAGAACAAGTCTGTGCAGTCTTAGGTGGAGGAGGCCTCCTTCCACCTTTCTTACCTTTAAGAGGAGGACAGGTCTGTATCCGAACAAAAGCTGGCTTGGACGGATAATTCCTTTAAAACTTAGGCACAGGTGAAACCAAAAGACGTTTCAAGTTCTGTAACTCGTTGCCTTTCTCCTGTAAAGACTTGAACAAGTCAGCAGCAGTAAACAAGCCACCGCTATCTAAAGGAGCATCCATCAACTTAGCTTTTATATCATCTGGTAGTGGTCGAAGTCTTAGCCAGGAATACCTCCTCAATACAGATTCTAAAGCAACAGCCACAGATGAAGCTTTTGCTGTATTACAGCTGAACTTGGAATGGCAAGCCACCTATGAGTATTCCCCCAAGAAAGACAAAGTTGAAGTTTTTCCCTCAGAATCTGGAAGTCAGAAATAGCTTTAGTACCCTGGGACAAGAGGGCCAAAACATATCTGGTCATATGAGTTTGGTAAATAATACCAAGAAATGCAAGGGTGGCAGAAGTGTAAACCTTCTTTCCTAGTCTTTCCATTGTCCTGGTTTCCTTATTAGATGGACGTTTAATGGTAGGCAGTAATTACCTGAAGCCACAGAGACCACCACAGGGTCGGCAGATGGACACTTGTAAAGAAATTTTGCAATCATCAGACACTTTGTAGAAACAGTCAGGTTTCTTAGGGGCAGAGGGCTGAGAATCAGGAGCTGAGGAGAAAGCATCCAGTAAAGCAAGTAAAACTGGAGGGACAGCAGATCATGAAGAAGACTCCATTTGCAGGAGCTCATAAGCTCTCTTTTGCACATCCCAAACTTGTGAACAGTCCCACCTGAAGTAATCCCTCATTTTATCAATAATATCCCCAAATGTAATCTCCTCTGTAGATTCCTCTTCAGGAAAAGCACACTCAAGAGGTGATGGAATTTGGTTGAAATAGGCCAAAAATTCCTCATATGAGGAAACCTTTTCAAAGGAATCCTGCTCCCCTTGTCTTCTTGTGAGGGGAAGACATCCAAAGAGGAGCAGGAACAGAGACCCCCGAAGGAGGCTTCACAGCCACAAGGGCATTAAATAAGCCCTGGGTGAAATTCTGCAACACACTGAGGATCCCTGGAAAAAGAGACATGCTTTGTCTTTTGCTTTTTCTTTAATTGGACATCTGTCTTATGAAAAGTGGAAGGGCCCGACATCACCCTACACTAGATAATTGTCGTCGGAACTTCCTCTCACACAGGAATATAAGGCCCCCCCCCAGGGCCTTCAGTAAAGTCCTGGTTCCCCCTGACCATCTGAAATGGATGTCTGCAGTGCCTCCAAGGACGTCTCTGTTATTGGATCCATGGTGGCCTCTGAAGTGGTCCCAAGTGAAGAATCTGACTCCAGAAAGTACAGTTGTGTACACTTACCATAAATGTAGATGTTAGAATTTGTATTCACTGTTGCAGTCCTAACCAATGGATTATTCGGCTCCCGGTAGCCCTCGATCGGTCAGAATACCAAAGGGTAAGTAAAAATTACGTTGGCTGTTGTCAGTTGTAAAGGACATCAGAGAGTCCGATACAAAAGGAGGCAGCCAACATCACTTCCTCAGTCTTTCTTGCCATAACAGTCTGAAGCCCTCAGAAAACAAGGCTTAAACTAAATTTAACCTGTACCTTACGGAAAGAGAAAAAAGGGGGGGGAGGACAGAGGGAAAGCAGGATTGCAACTGTGAATACACTTGAACATCTACATTTATGGTAAGTGTACACAACTGTACTATGTTCATCGTGTTTCACTGTTGCAGTCCTAACCAATGGGCTGATTACCAAAGCCCAGAGAAAAGGGAGGAGGAACCAAAAGAATCGAGGATTGGAGATTGCAGAAGAGCAGTGGCAAACCCTGCCCTGGCTTTCGAAAGCAAAGGCAAACTATAATGCTTTGTGAAAGTGTGAACAGAAGACCATGTGGCAGCCTCCAAAATATTTTTACTAGGGACACCCCTTAAAAAGGCTGCAGAAGTGGAAGCTGCTGTAGTTGAGTGGGTCCTAACCCCTTGAGGAGGAACCTTGCCATGAAAGGAATAACAAAAAGTAATACGATGAGCAATCCATTTAGAAAAGGTTTGCTTAGAAATAGCCTTGCCCTGGGCTCCAGGGGCAAAGCTGACCAATAGCTGAGCTGATTTCCAAAGGTCTTTAGCCCTGTCCAGGTAAAACCTGAGCCTGTCTATGCACATCAAGAGAATGTAGGATCCTCTCACCTCTCTTTTGAGGATTAGGAAAAAAGGTAGGAAGGTGTATGGACTGATTAAGAGTCAGGCTAGAAACCACCTTAGGCATAAAGGTGGGGTTGGTTCTCAGAGAGACCCGATCTGCATGAAAAAAAAAGAAAAGGTTCCACAGCCAAAGCCTGCAGCTCCGACACCCTCCTTGCTTAAGTTATAGCCAAGAGGAAGGCAGTCTTCCACAAGAGAAACTTTAAATCTGCAGTGACAGCTGGCTCAAAGGGAGGAAGAGTGAGTTTCTCTAGAACAAAATTAAAGATCCCAGGCTGGAGTAGGTGCCCTTCTGGGAAGTTTTAAGTTGCAAGCACCTCTGAGAAACATTTTCATCAGAGGATGAGAGAAAATGGGTTGTTCAAAAGAACAATGAGCAGAAATGGCTGAAGCATGGACCTTGATGGAGGAAAAAGACAGACCACCTTGAAGCAAATCAGCCAGGTATTCCAGGATCAGAGGAAGGGTAGGCTGAGAAGAAGATTCCCCTCTAGCCTGCATCCAAAGAGAGAATCTTTCCCATTTGCCAGCATAAGACTTCCTAGTGCTAGGCCTCCTGGCCACCTGCTGAGACAGGGAAGAAAAATAGGATGGAGTCATACAATGAGCCAAGCTGCCAAATGGAGAGACTGAAGAGGAGGATGTAGAACATTTCCCCCTTTTCTGAACCAAAAGATCTGGCCTCAGAGGAAGATGCCAAGGAGGAAATTGGGAGAGACTGCGAAGCAGGGGATACCAATGCTGCCTGGGCCAGTCCGGAGCTATGAGAAGAGTCCATGGTCATTCATCCCTGATCTTCAATAATACTCTGGGAAGAGGAGGGAAGGCATAAACTGACAGCAGCGTCCAAGGGAAGAACAGGGCATCTACTCTCCAGGCTCTGCTGTGATGCTGTCTGGTGCAGAAAAAGAGGTAGAAGATGGTTGTCTGGAGAGGAGAAGACATAGTGCCCCAACGTTGTGTAATGCTATAAAAAACTGCTCTGTTCAGCTGCCACTCATGAGGATCCAGGGTCTGTCTGCTCAACTGGTCTGCCAAAACATTGAGCCTTCCTGGAAGAAACTAAGCTAGGAGATGCAGGCCCAGGGACACTGCTATGGACCAAAGACTCATGTTCTGCTGCACAGGAGGTAAAAATGAGTCACTCCCTGCTTGTTGATGTACCACATGACTGTGGTGTTGTCTGTCCTGACAAGAAGGGTCCCTGTAGAAAGAAGACGCTTGAAAGCTAGTAAAGCCTGATGGACTGCCATCAACTCCTTTAAATTTATGTGCAAGTGCATCTGCTGGGCATTCCAACTTCCCTGTATGCATCTGCCATCCAAGTGAGCTCCCCAAGCGTAGTCCGATGCATCTGTGGTAAGAACTTGAGTGGCCGGGGGTGGGCGAAAAGGCATGCCTTTGTTCTGTAGACAGGCTGTTGCCCACCAAAGAAACTCTGTCCGCAGACATGGAAGCAGAGGAATTATCATATCCAGGTCCTGTGTATGTTGACACCAAGTGTTCTTGAGGTACCATTGCAATTTCCTCATATGCAGTTTTGCATATGGAATCATGAAAATGCAAGAGGCCATGAATCCCAGAGCTTGCAGGTATTTCCTTGCAGGGTGTTGGGACAGGCTTGCCAAATCCTTGAAGTAAATCAAAAGAGTTGCCTGCTTCTCTTGGGTGAGATGTATCATCTTGGCGGCTGTGTTCAGACTTGCTCCCAGGAATGTAATCTCTTTTGATGGCACCGTTTTTGATTTTTCCACATTGAGAGTGTAACCCAGGGAAGGCAGAAGAGTCTTTACAAATTCTAGATCCTTTAGCAGCTGCTCCTGAGAATTTCCTTGAATTAGACAGTCGTCCAAGTATGGATAAATCTATATTTTCTTTTGCCTGCAAAAAGCAATGACTGGAGCCAGGCACTTTGTGAAAATTCTGGGAGCAGTAGATAAGCCAAAGGGCAGCGCAGAGTATTGATAATGTTGCTTGCCCACCCTGAAACAAAGGTATTGCCTGCAACTTTCCCTGATAGGGATGTGCAGATAAGTTTCTTTGAGATCCAATGTTACCAGCCAGGAATCCTTTTCTAACATTGGCAGTAACTGATGCAGAGTGAGCATTTTGAACTTTGGAATTATCAAAAAAGTGTTCAGGATGGATAGATCCAGGATAGGACGCCAGGTACCTTCTTTTCTTGGAACTAGGAAAAGTCTGGAATAGAATCCCTGGCCTACCTTCTGAGCAGGAACTGATTCTATTGCTCCCTGATATAACAGACAAAATTTGCTTTTCTTCTTCTGCCCTTTGGTTTGGAGGAGCATCCGGGAATCCTTTGGGTACTGGAAAGGCGTGGAAAGAAAACCTGTGCCCTAGGGATACAGTTCTGAGTACCCATTTGTCGTCCATGATGGTGGCCCAAACATTTGCACACAGGGCCAACCTTCCCCCTACAGGACTCTCCAGGCAGAAGTAAGACAGAATAATTGAGAATGTTTAGATTGAGATGCAGGTTTAGAACTTTCCGCCTTGGAAGAGGAAGCCTGCCAACGCTTAGACCTTTGAGGGGTAGCCCTCTACTCCTAGAAGATTTATAACCTCTAGTCCTAGAACGGCTCTGTCTGCTAGTATTAATGAACGTCCAACTCTTAGAAGGGTAATTCCTGCTAAAGCGAGGAGGCTGAACTTGCATAAAGTCTTAACTGTCTGCATAGACTTAGCTTCGTCTTCCATCTTCTTGAGCACTTCCTCTGATTTGCTGTCAAAAAGACTGTCCTTATGCAAAGGTACATCTAAAAGCTTAGCCTTAACAGGCTATGGTAGGGGCTGCTCCCTGAGTCAAGTGTGCCTTCTAATAACAGAGCCAGTAGCTGTAGCCCTACAGGAGGCTTCTAGGATGTTAAAGCCACAATGTAAAGAATGCTCATTGACTAGATTGGCAGAATTCAGCAAATCCTTACTCTCCACCAACTGAGGCACACCTGCTATCCTAGATTTAATAGCTTCCAAGGTGTGCTGCTGGTACTTCAGCATATGAAAAAGACAATTAGTAGACCTAACAGCAAGAGTGGCAGAGGTATAAACCTTTTTACCCTACCTACTTAGGTTCCTGGATTCCCTGTCAGAAGGAACAAGATTTTTAGTAACAGTGGCCTTAACTCCTTTAGGGCCTTGAGAAATAACCTCTGGATCAGCCAACGGATCCCTGAAAATAAACAAATGAGAATCAGGAACGCTACAGTACCCGTCAAGTTTCCTGGGAGCAGGAGGAACTGAATTTGGAGTCGAGGAATTTTCCAGAAATACATCAACCACTTCCAACACATGAGGAATGGCCAAAGGCTTATGCTGAGTGAAATCCAAAAACTCCCTAATCCTTTTCTTAGAAAGGGGGCAATCCTGACTTTCCCATATAAAATGTTCCCTGAGAGTATTTAAAGTATCACCAAAAGAGAAATATTCTGGAGGAGAAGCAGAACAGATGGACTCTTTTGTGTCTGAATCCTCAAAAGGAGGGAAACTTGAGAAACTTCTTCATCCACAGAAATACTAGAAGTATCCGAACCTGAAAAAGACAAAACCTCAGGAGAGACATCCCTACCCCTTTTTGAAGGTAGTGGCTGTGAACCCCTAATAAGAGTCAAAAGGTCATCAGCCATTTTAACCACTTGAGAATGAGGGGAACGAGAGGAAACTGGAGCGTGTTTCTTCACAGGCTTACGACTGGAAGATTTACCTGCAAGTCTAAAGGACTCGGGAGGCCTGGCAACTGCCAAAGTTGCAGCTGAAGTCGTTGGTATGAGCTTTCTGTCTGAACGAAGAACTGAGGTCTCTGACACCGGAGTCAGCTTCGTGGTTCCGGATCCAGCTGAAGAGGCAACAGGTGGAAGGTCAGAAGGCAAAATGGATGCCGAAGGTCCAGGGACCTCAGAAATGGTCTCAACAGAGGCCTGCGGTTGAAAATCTGTGAGCTGCAGGGGCTGCAAAGGTGCCTCACTGGCAACCACATGACTGATGACCAACCTAACATCCGAGGACTTGACCTTCGGAAGCCTGTCATGGTCCTTATCCTTATGCTTCTTGGGGATATCCAAAGCCTGTAGACCAGCGGATGCCATATCGACAAAAGTACAGTTTTGTACCTACCATAAATGTAGATGTTCGAGTGCTAATACAACTGCAGTAATCACAGATGGGTTTTCTGCCGTCAGGCGGTCCCTCGGTCAGCCGAATTCCAAAGTCTAGGTCCGGCATCGGTTGTTGTCGCTTTCTTTCCTGACGTCAGTGAGGCAGGGGTATACAAGACACAGCTGACGCCATTTTCTTCAATCTTTCTTGCCCCAGATGTCAGGTGCCCCCAGAAGGAAGGCAATACATAAATTATATTTATGTACATGCAATGCAATATAATCAAAAATCAGTAGTTGCAAGCAAATATACCATAGAAGGATAACCCAATCAGGTTGTATGAAGAGGGGTTAGGCCCTAGGCCTTTACCAAGAGGGGAAGGAGGGAGGGAAAACTGTACTGCAGCTGTATTAGCACTCGAACATCTACATTTATGGTAGGTACAAAACTGTACTATGTTCATCGTGCATACAGCTGCAGTAATCACAGATGGGTAGAATCCCAAAGCTACGCACAGGGTGGTAGGCACTAGGTGGAACTGGGATGAGCCAGAATGCCCTGCAACCAGGGGTGGCCCGTGCTATCGGGCTGCCGGACTGCAGCCCCCTCAACCAGAAAAATAAAAAGAAAGAAAAAAGAAAAAAAATATTTTTAAAATTCGCGGACTCCGCGCATGCGCAGTAGGCCAGACTACTGCGAGTCTACTGCGCATGCTCGCGGCAGTCTGGCAAGCCAGGTAGGGGAACATAGGAGACGTCTGTGCACTTTTAAAGTGCACAGACTCGCTGGGAGAACGCGTCGGGACCGGACTGCAACAGCAGCAGTCAGCGTCGGGACTGTGGAGTAGGGTTGGGATCGCGGGAATCTCGCGGGACTATGGAGTATTGCGCGGGCATTTGGATTAACGTTACGGGGAATGGACAGCAAGGACAAGTAAGTGTGTTATTTATGTTATTCTAGAATGGTAGGGAAGTGTGTGAATGAATGTCCTGGTGTGTTTATTGTTTAGGTTAGTAGGGAAGTGTGTGAATGAATGTCCTGGTGTGTTTATTGTTTAGGTTAGTAGGGAAGTGTGTGAATGAATGTCCTGGTGTGTTTATTGTTTAGGTTAGTAGGGAAGTGTGTGAATGAATGTCCTGGTGTGTTTATTTGTTTAGGTTAGTAGGGAAGTGTGTGAATGAATGTCCTGGTGTGTTTATTGTTTAGGGAAGTGTGTGTGTGTGTGTGTGTGTGTGTGTGTGTGTGTGTGTGTGTGTGTGTGTGTGTGTGTGCATGCATGCACACGTGCTAATTTATATACATGTATGTATGGATGCATGTATAACATATGCAAAACTGAAATTCTGAATATAATTGCATGGATTATTACATATATCCCTACATGGTACCTAATAAGACTGAAGAAATAGAGAGCTATATAAAATGACATTTCACCTTAAGCATATTCTGTGTACCTTTCTTAGACAACACTTGTGACTGTTAAATGCAATGAAATGAATAGGTAATGATTATATGTCTTTTTATTTCTTATGGAGAATGCAGTTCAACAGCTTTTTTCTCCCAACAGCTTGAGAACAACAGTTTCTAGAAAAAGCAATTCACTGTCTGCAGCTGTCCAACAAAAACATGTTGTCTTGACAGCCAGGGTTTGTGTGCCATAGAGTAATCATCAAGATAAACATCATGGAGGTACTGATTAGGCACATGACCAAGGGATAAGTGTGACTATCAGATGACTACTTTGTTGTGTAATAATTAGATAGACAAATCATTTGGTTGCACCTAAGAAAAGCTTAAGAATGTACCTTGCCAAGGTACTTTGTGTACAGGAAACAGTACACAGGGGCATATCAGCACCTAATACTTTCTGAATGTAAATAAACAACAATTAGGGTACTGCAGTAATATGCTGAAGAGGGGGTTGGTTGCAGAAGCTCAAGAAAAATTTACATATCATAAGAGGTTATTAAACACGTGGTATTGTTTGCTTAGGGATGGGGAAGCCGCACATAAATGGTTTTCAAGGTATACTAGACACCTTTCAAGCAAATTAACATTAAGGCTTACTCATTTTGAAGGAAAGATAAGAACATTCCAACAAAGCTACATAGATATATGTCCTTGTGTATACTAATATGTCAGAAATAAACATATGGGTGCATATTAATGTATTTAGGACACATTAATATATGGCAGGTGAGAGACACTGGCACTTGAACTTTTACATTTAAGTGTTAAATTTCAAATAAAGAAGGCATACATCTATAAGGACTTCTATATTTATTGAGGCAAGCAGAATTCACACAAAAGTATAGCTAGTGTTACTGTAGCATTACCAAATTACAGAGAGGTTGTCCACTTAATGGAAGCTTCACATTTCAGGAACCATTACTTGAATGGATTTTTTTTTTTTTTACTATAAAGCTTAAAACTCAAATATTTGCAATGGCTCAAGTTATGTGATAAAGCTGCTGTTGCAAGCAGCACAGCAGATGTACGTTAGTTGGATATTATGGAGAACGGACAGTTAAGTGTATGGTGCGTTTTACGTTTACAATGTATGTGAATGTCTGGTACTTGTTTGAATTAATGGGGGTGTGTGTGTGTGTGTGTGTGTGTGTGTGTGTGTGTGTGTCTAAATGCCCCAGGTGCTCATGGTGGTGTGGTAGGGAATACCTCAGGCTTGAACCCTGTACCCTGTATGCAGGTGTTAAAGACTTGAGTTCCCTACCCACCACCATTTGTAAAAAAATTGCAGATTTTTGCCTCATGTTTGATCTGATCTGTTCCTCATAATATCTGTGGTTTGTAAATGTTGCAATGCTTGATATTTGATGGTGTAGTAGTAGCATTGTTGCCTCACAGCTGCAGGTTCTCAGGTTTGATTCTTGGCTGGGGTTCCTTCTTTGTGGGGTCTGTTATCTTCAACCTGTGTTTGTGTGGGTTTGCTTTTATTTGATGGTGCACTGGTAGCATTGTTGCCTCACAGCTGCAGGTTCTCGGGTTTGATTCTTGGCTGGGGTACCTTCTTTGTGGGGTCTGTATCTTCTCCCTGTGTTTGTGTGGGTTTGCTTTTGTGTCCTCCCATGTTACAAAGACATGTCTGCATTATTTCTTCCTGGGCCTCTGCTGAAAATTGTTTTTTTGTTCCAAGTCAGACTGTCCTGATTAACAAATGTTAAATAAAATTGACAGGCATTTGAATTTCAGACCTCAGGTTTCTGAATGTTTAATTCCTTGCATATTTGATGGTGCAGTGGTAGTATTGTTGCCTCACAGCTATAGGTTTTCTGGTTTGATTCTTGGTTGGGGTGCCTTCTGTGTGGAGTCTGCATCTCCTCCCTGTGTTTGTGTGGATTTGCTCTGGTGCCCTGTCATTTTACAAAGACGTGTCTGCAGTATTAATCCCTGGGTCTCTGCTGAAAATTGTTTTTGTTCTGTCAGCAGTAAAATTGACCGGCATTTGAATTTCAAACTTCATGTTCTTCAGAATACATAGTAGCACAACCTTTTTTCTAGCAATTTTCTAAGTTTATAAGATGAATATTTTAAATTTGTCCCTATTTTTGGGACTGTATTCCCCATTATTGGCTTCGTCCAGGTTTTGTGCTAAGGTTGACAGCTATGGCAAGAACTGAATTCACTGAATATGTTTGAGGGCTGTATTCCCTCATTACTGGGTTTGTCCAGGTGTTTTGTACTAAGAGGTTGACAGCTATGGTGAGAACCGAATTCACTAAATGATAGCCATTTAAGTTTCAGTCTTCCTCTCTTTTACAAAGCAGCTGATGTGGCGTAGTGGTATGTTACTCTGACTGTTTTTTGCTCAGGGACTTTGGCAGTAAAATGTATGGTGGCAACACAACATTTTATTCTAGCAACTTTCCAAGATTATACAAGCAATGTTTAATGTGTCCCTGGTTTTTGGGCTTTTGAACCCCCCAATACATTTTGGCCTTTTCCAGTTTTCTTGAGCTGCGAAGTTGAGATGCAGTTGAGTATTGAGTAGATTTTACAAGGAGCTGAGAGCTGCAGGGGAATAGAAGTTTAGTGCTTTGCCTAGTTAATACTATAGCACAACAGGTTGTGTACTTGCTTTTGATGCAGAAGGCTGTGGGTTCTACTCCCACAAGGGGTGGATGCTGCCGTACTGAGAATGTTCTCCTTGGTGAAGATACTAACTATGAGTCTGTTATCAGTTTGCCATCCATTTCCTCTTGCAATATTATTACTAGCTTATCATTTTTTAATGTAATATAGGCAATTTATTCCTGAGGGGCAACAGACACTATTTTTCGATGAAACCATGAAATATAAAGGTGATTGCTAGCAGCAACCGCTTCATTAGTTACAGATTTCTTTAATGTGGAATTATTTAGATGACTTACTTCAGAGATTGTGCATATTTACTGATAATGGACTGTAGAATTGTGCATATTTACTGATAAAGGTGGACTGTAGAATTGTGCATATTTACTGATAATGGTGGACTGTAGAATTGCGCATATTTACTAATAATGGTGGACTGTAGAATTGTGCATATTTACTAATAATGGTGGACTGTAGAATTGTGCATATTTACTAATAATGGTGGACTGTAGAATTGTGTATATTTACTAATAATGGTGGACTGTGGACTGTAGAATTGTGTATATTTACTAATAATGGTGGACTGTGGAAGTCTGAGTAGACATTTTTTTATGATAAATGTTCTCAACTGGGCAGTTTTGCCATTATGGGTGCATATGGTTTGTTTCATTGCTTACTGGAAAAATGTTCAAAACCCTCTAACAAGTGTACTGTATTGTACAAGGAATATAATTTTAGTACAATGAGGAAGGTGTATCAAAGAGCACATGTATGTTTCATATGCAAGGTGCCTATGATTTGAAAACAGCCCAAAATTAATCTTTATCTGCCACTGGCAAAATGTATTTTTCTTTGAATGTGGGTTTCAATGCTGTTTCAATGAATGAGAAGTTTTAATGCTAAGTTTTCATTGCTTTGTTTAACAGATGACTTAGTGTTTGTGCTGTAAAATACAAAATAAAACTTTCAAATGAAGTCCAGCTCATCATAGAAGTAAAGCAGTATGCACATTAGTGTTTATGGTAAATGGAGTGAAATAGCCAAGTAATGGTTCATTGGAATGGCTGCAGAGGCTCCATTCAACCATTATTTTGTCAGGGGGGAAGGGCAGCAAACTTAGACAGGCCCAGCTGAACTATACCTCCCAACTGTCCAGATTTTCAAACAATGAATAGATTTTTGCTTCTTATTTTTGTTTTTTTCTTCATAAAATTTGTAGTTTTCTGGCAAATCATTTAGGAATTAAGTCACTAAATAATAAGTTTCAGACTTCATAACCTTCAGAAAAATGCATGTTAAAGTAAGAGCTGTTCTATCAACTGTCTCAATTTATACAAGAGCAATTTTTAGTACTGTTTATGTGTGCCCCCAATATATTTGGCCTTGTTCAGATTTACTGCATTAACAGGTTGAGAGGTACATGCAAAT
The DNA here is from genome assembly GCF_019279795.1 of Protopterus annectens. NCBI lineage: Eukaryota > Metazoa > Chordata > Ceratodontiformes > Protopteridae > Protopterus > Protopterus annectens. The sequence continues at coordinate 1,276,187,758 of NC_056743.1, forward strand.
AAATTGCTTTATAGAATTAGGCATAGCCAACCTCTCAACTGTCCCCAATTTTTGGCACAAAATGTTACTCTTCCCCCTAATAATCCCTCCACAAAATAGCAATTTTGGAAGAAAACATGGAGGGTTTACAATTAAGAAATAACTGTAATAATCAAAGTTATAGATTACTTGAAATGCATGTAGATTCTTTTATTTTGTCAGCTGCTCAAGGTAGCAGAACTAATATGAAAGTGTCCCTTCTTTGACAGGTAGCAGCTGTATTGTGTGTCTATTTTATATTTTTGCATCACATTTTTGGTCCATTTTTCATAAAATTGTGTTTTTTGGCAAATTAGTGACAAATCACTAAAGACTGAAGTTAGAAAATGACAGACATTTGAGTTTCAGATTTTATACCCTTCAGAAAATTCATACTAATGCAAGACCTATTCTATTATCTTTTTAAGTTTATTAGAGCAATATTTAAAAATTGTCCTTATTTTTGGGCCTTTGTCCCACTTCTGTGTATGGCTTTGTCCAGATTTCTTGCTCTTGGGGTTGAGAGGTATGATAAATGTGTCAGGGCCATCACAGTCAGACAGAGACAATTCAAATTGTGACATGCTTGTTGCACCCCACTCCCCCATGTAGTGACTCTGGATGTGTCCAAGCAAGGCAAGGAGTAGTTGTGTCTACCTTGGATGGGGAGGACACACTGCATAAGTACTACAGTGGCTTTTCATCTGTCCTTGATTTTGCAGAATGGTCTGGTTTCTGTCATATTTTTGTACTGTTGATTTATGCGTATTACTCAGATTTATGCTTATTACTCAAAGTGCCTGTTGCTCTGTGTTTAGTAGCAATGCTTTAATGACCATAAGGTAAGCTTGTCTGAGATCGTAAGATGCAAGTAAGCTTTAATAAGCATACTGTTAAAGAATTGCCAACATTGAAAGCCTTTCTGTTGTTGCCATGCAGAGAATACTTGACTAGATAATGTATAAGCCTTGGGTATTAAAGGACAGGATTCCATTATTTTAAAAAGCTCATTACACTTGTTGGAGACTTCCAGTCATCTCTACAGACTTTACCCGTAAACTAAACAGAATGCCAATCATGTATGGTCCATAACCTGTACAGTAATCCTTTAAGCAATGTATTTTGAGCTTGTTTCTTGTTTGCTTTTCATTTTTTATGGCATTCCAGTAATGTATTTAAAAAGTAATTTATTTTTTCATGCCTCACAACCTTTTGTTTCCATCTAGATATTAAGTAAGCTGTCATGCAGCCAATGCATTGAAATATTTTTATTCTTCTACACTTATTTTTGTCTTGATTGGACTTTAATAATGATGGTTTGCCACCCACGGCAGCGTATTTAATTAAAGTTAGTTTTTTGTGGTTTTGTGCATAGCTCCTCCCCTTTCTGGCTGACCACACCCCTTCCCCTTGACCCCACCCATTCAGCTGTCTCCTGCAGCCCCCCTGTGATTTGAAGTCACCAGCCGCCACTGCCTGCAACACAGCAGTGGCAAAGCCTGCTCTAGTTTTGGAATATAAAGGCAGGTGGTAGTGTTTTGTGAAGGTATGCACAGAACTCCAAGTGGCTGCCTCCAAAATATCTTTGGCAGGAACTCCTCTGAGGAAGGCTGTAGAGGTAGCTGTGGCCCTGGTGGAGTGGGATCTGATGCCTGTAGGGACAGATTTTCCATGATAGGAGTACAAAACCGTATGCAGTGGCCTATCCATTTTGAAATTGTCTGTTTGGTAACTGGCTTCCCTTGAGCTCCTACAGCATAGGACACAAAAAGTTGTTCTGATTTCCTGAAAGGCTTTGTTCTGTCCAAATAATAACGTAGCTGTCTATGGATGTCTAAGGAGTGTAGCAGCCTTTCCCCTTTGTTTTGAAGATTAGGGTAAAAGGTAGGTAATGTATGGCTTGATTTAAAGCTACCCTGGATACCACTTTAGGCATAAATGACGGGTTGGTTCGAAGGGAAACCCTGTTCTGATGGAAGATGAGAAAGGGCTGCACACAGCCATGAGGGCTTGTAGTTCCGAAACCCTACGAGCTGAGGTAATGGCCAGAAGGAAAGCTGTTTTCCAGGACAAATATTGCAAATTTGTTGAGGCAGCTGGTTCAAAGGGAGGCAATGTTAATTTTTCTAGAATGTAATTAAGATCCCAGGCTGGCATTGGTTGTTTCCTTGGTGGTCTTATATTCTTAGCCCCTCTGAGGAACTGTCTTAAGAGTGGGTGAGAAAATAAGGGTGGATCAGTGTTGAATTCTGCAGAAATGGCTGAGGCATGGACTTTTATGGAGGAAAATGAAAGTCCACTGTTCAGCAGCTCAGCTAGATACTGTAATACCCGAGACAAATTCAGTTTTCTAGGGTCCTGGCCTTTTTTCTCATTCCAAGAGCAAAACAGTTTCCATTTTGCGGAGTAAGCCTTTCTAGTAGATGGCCTTCTGGCCTCCAAAATGACATCCTGCACCTCTTTGGGGAGTAGGGTCTGTTGTGGTGTTAAGGAATTTTCCATGCAGCGAGATTGAGTGTTTTCAGCTGACTGTGAAGAGTTTTGTAGCTGTGCTGAGTCAGCAGAAGAGGCATTAGAGGTAGGGACCAGGGAGGAGTATGTGTTAGGCTCCTCAGGAGTGGGTACCAGTGTTGTCTTGGCCAGTCTGGAGCAATCAGTATCATCTTCGGTCTGTCTGCTCTTGCTTTCAAGAGCACCTTAGGCAGAAGAGGCAGAGGTGGGAAAGCGTAAACTGTCCATGCTGTCCAACTGAATGAAAGGGTGTCCACTCTCCAAGCCTTTGGATGAAAGGTCCTTGAACAGAACTTTTCCAATTGATGATTCCTGTGGGAGGCGAAGAGATCTATGTCTGGCCTCCCCCACGCTTGGATTATCTTTGTAAATACTTGAGGATGCAACTTCCATTCGTGTGGATCTGTCATATTTCTGCTTAGATTGTCTGCCAGCGTGTTTTCCAAACCTGGCAAGTACTGTACTTGAAGTTCGATTTGTCATTCCAGAGCCAAGTTCCAAAGTGTCATGGCTAGTCTGCACAGGGGGTATGAATGTGTTCCTCCTTGTTTGTTTATGTACCACATTACTGTGGTGTTGTCTGTTCTTATCAATAATTGTCCTGGATGCAGGAGGTCCTTGAAAGCTGTAATTGCATTTATCACTGCTAGCATTTCTTTTTGATTGATGTGAAGGTGCTTTTCCTTTTGGGACCATTTGCCCTGAATGCACCTGTCTGTCATGTGCTTGGCGTAATCTGAGGCATCTGTTGTGATGACTTGATTTGCTTGAGGCTTGCAGAATGGGAGACCTGTGTTTGTTTGACATGCTTGGGCCAACCACAGAAATTCCTTTTGCAAACATGGAATTATTGGTATTATTGTTTCCAAACTGTGGCTGTGTTGAGACCATAGTTTTTTTAGGTACCATTGAAGTTTCCTCATATGCAACTTTGCACATGGGATTAAAAGAATGCAAGATGCCATGAAACCCAGAGCCTGCAGGATTTTCCTTGCAGTAAGCCTGGTACAATTTGCTAGTATTTTGAAGTACTGAGTTAGTTGCCCCTGTTTTTCTGGCATAAGATAGGCCATCTGGGTGTTTGTGTCCAAGCTGGCACCCAGGAAAGTTATTTTCTGAGATGGTGTTAGCCTGGATTTCTCTTTGTTGACTGTGTATCACAGAGAATTCAGCAACCGTGTTACATAAGCCAGATGTTCCAGAAGTATGTGCTTGCTGTCCGCTTGGATCAGGCAGTCGTCCAAATTAGGGTAAATTTGTATCTCTAAAGGCTGCAGTAGGCAATCACCGATGCCAGGCATTTCGTGAATACTCTGGGCGCAGTAGATAAGCCAAAGGGCAATGCAGAGAATTGATAGTGGATTGAACCTGCAAGAAATCTGAGGTATCTTCTGCAGCTTTGTCTGATTGGGACATGCAGGTATGCCTCCTTGAGGTCCAATGTTACCAGCCAAAACTCCTTGCCCAGCATGGGAAGAAGCTGCTGTAATGTGAGCATCTTGAATTTTGGTACGAGTAAGAATGTGTTTAGGATGGATAAGTCCAAAATGTGTCTCCAGTCGGTTCCTTTCCTTGGTACCAGAAATAGCCTGGAATAAAAACCTTGACCTTGTTCGTGAGTAGGTACCTCTTGAATAGCTTTCATGTCTATGAGCTTTGAAATTTGTAGTTGTGCCTCTGCCCTTTGATTGTGTGGCAGGTTTGGCATGCCTCTCATTTTTGGAAGAGTGTGAAAATGAAATTTGTAGCCTCTGTTTATAACGTCCAGGATCCATTTGTCTGTTGTGACAATATGCCAATTTCTTGTAAATAATGCCAGCTTTCCTCCCAAGGGTGCTGCCAGCTGAGACTTGCTTGGCATGGAAAGGAGGAAGTGATTGGGTTTGTTTCCTGTATTGTTGTGCACTGTCTTCGCCACCTCTTGGTGCTGGAGCTTGCCATTGCCTGCCTCTATATGATCCTTGTGATTGTCCTCTGCCCCTTGTGCGCCTGTATCTACCTCTTTGGGGCTTGTCCGTGGCTGGAAAGGACCAGTTTTTAGAAGGCCAATTTCTGCTAAAACGTGGTGGTTGAACCTGTAGAAAAGCTTTGATAGTTTGCATAGATTTGGCTTTTTCTTCCATTTTCCGTAGTATCTCCTCAGCATTAGCACCAAACAGCACATCCTTTTGTAAAGGAGCATCTAGTAGTTTAGCTTTCACATGATCAGGCAAGATTTGTTCCCTAAGCCAGGCATGTCTACGAATGACTGATCCTGTAACAGCAGCTCTACGTGAGGCCTCTAGGGCATCATAGACACACTATAAGGTGTGTTTACCCACTTGTTCTGCACTATGCATCATATCCTGCAACTCCTTCAAATCTGGTTGTTCAGGTTGAGACATTTTATTTCTTAATTGTGATAACAGAAACTGCTGATATTTAAGCATATGGAACTGACAATTTAAGGCCCTCATGGTTAGGGTGGCCGAGGTATATACCTTTTTTCCCCACCTTTCTAAGGATCTTGACTCTCTTTCGGAAGGTATTGGATTCTTAGCAGTAGAGGCCTTCATTCCCTTGGGGCCTTGAAAAATGGTTTCAGGGTCAGCATTATGGCTTTTGTAAAGGAATTGGTGAGAGTTAGGAACTCTGTAGTACCTATCAGGCTTGACTGGGGCAGGAGGCAGGGAATCCGGATTAAGGCAAGCCTCCGAATAAACATCATCAAGTATGTCCAAGACAGGAGGTATCGCCAGAGGTCTGTGTTGAGGTAACAAAAGAAATTCCCTAAGTCTTTTCTTGGAATCAGAAAAGTCTTGGCCTTCCCAATGGAAGTGTTCTCTCAAGGTGTGCAAGGTTTCCCCAAAAGAAAAATCCTCTGGAGAAGATACAGAAGGAATGGACTGCTCTGCATCAGAATCTTCAAAAGGGGAGTAAGAGTGTTCCTCTACATCAGAATGTTCTGAAAAAATGGAGCCCTGATCAGAAGAGGGAGAATCTTCCTCCACTCTGGGTCTCTTGTCTGGAGGGGGTTGGGAACCCCTGATAAGAGTAATTAAATCCTCAGCCATTTTAAGCATCTGCTTTTTAGGCATGGGGCCTGGAGATGGGCCCTGTGCAACAGGCCTCTTGGGATGCCTGGCTGATTTGGACTTAGTAAAGGCCTTAATGGAAAAGGAAGATGAGGGTCTAAAGACACCATGGGTGGAAGTGGACCTGTCCACATTAGGAGGCTCAACGCTCACAGTGGCTTAGGTGGTTGTAGTCTGTGTATGGGCCGAGGTACCTGCGGTCTCGGTTACAGAAGACACCGCCAAAGAGAGGTCGTCGGTAGTTAGGGACTACATAGGCGTCTCCCTGAGAACCGGACCACGTGTAGCCGGTTTTGGCGTGGTGTCGGTGGAGACCGCGGACCTCGCGTGTCGGTCCTTGTGTTTTTTGGATAAAACGGTAGTCGGAGTCTCCGACGACATTTTATAATCAAATGCTGTACCAAAAAAGTGTTGGGCGAACTCCGCCCGACGTTTAATAGTGCGTTTATTGAAAGTAGCGCAAAAGCGACAGCCCGAGACGTCGTGGTCTGGGCCTAAACAAGGTATGCAGAGGGAATGGAAATCCTTATGCAGTATTTGCTTCCCACAAGAAATACAATTGTTAACTTTTTCTGACATCGGTCTGAGGCAAGAAAAGTTTCCCCAATGGGGTACTTAGCTTTAAGAAGACTTCGGTTTCCAATTTTTCGTAAATTCAGGAGCTGGCCGACCGGCACTTGCGAACTGCTTCTGCTTCGGGCACCAAGTGGCAAAAAAGACTGAAGAAAATGGCGTCGGCTGTGTCTTATATACCCCTGCCTCACTGACGTCAGGAAAGAAAGCGACAACAACCGACGCCGGACCTAAACTTTGGAATTCGGCCGACCGAGGGACCGTCTGACGGCAGAAAACCCATCTGTGATTACTGCAGCTGTATGCACGATGAACATCTTAGACCAAACTCCAAAATGCTTAGCTAAAAGCTTAGCCTGACGACGAATAGTATGCGGATTAAAGGAAGCACAAAGATCACAATTAGGAATGTCACGGTCAAGGCCTAAACAAATAAAATAGGAATGAAAATCTCTTATGGGGAATCTGCTTTCCACAGGTAAGACAATTAATAACCTTTTCTGACATTCGTTAAGGCAAGAAAAGAGGATCCCCAACAGGGTACTTAGCTGTAGTTGACTTCATCTTCGTAGTTGGAAACACAAAAGGTAAACTGCCGGCCGGCACTCGTGCAAGAAATGCTTCTGCTTCGGGCTCCATGGCAAGGAAGACTGAGGAAGTGACGTTGGCTGCCTCCTTTTGTACTGAACGCCCTGACATCCTTTACAACCAACAGCCGATGTCATTTTTACTTACCTTTGGCATTCTGGCCGATCGAGGTCTACTGGGAGCCGGATAACCCATTGGTTAGGACTGCAACAGTGAAACACGAACATCCGGGTGAACCTCTGGGATTTCATCAGCCTCGAGAGAGATGTCCGATGTAGGAGGTGAGGCAGAAGAGTCAGACCTTGGCTTTTTGGTCTTTCTGTTCAGTGAAGACTCTGCATCAGGCCTGGAAGTTCCCTCCATTGCATCTTTAGCTAAAAATTTGAGATGCTGATTTTCTAAAACAGCACGAGAAAACAGACTACATAAAGTCTTAGGTACAGGGGCCTGACATATGGTACATGTTTTGTGATTGTGAGTAGGCACTAAACAAAACAAGCACTGATCATGACTATCTTTATGTGGAATTTGTCTCCCATACTGGCACCTGCCTTTTCTGGATGACATGAAAAAAAAAACCCACAGCAAAAAGCAACAAATAAGAAAAACAAAAAAAAAAACAAAAAAAAAAAAAACAGGGCACTTATCTGAATCCAGCAAACAACTCAGGTGAGCAGACAGACTATTAAAAATGGCGTTCGGACTGGTGGCAGAGAAGTTCTGAGGATGGTACAGCCAGATGGAGCTTTTACGACAGATGTACATGAGCAAGTGTATGGCATACCGTAGGTAGTAAAAGGCTTTGGTACACTGGCCGGAGAGGCAAGACAACAAATGGATCACTCAACCAATACAGCCACATCAGAGAACCACACCCACTGCCACCAACTGGAGTCCCTGAAATGCTAAACACCCAAGAACAATCATGACAGTCACGCACATCAAACATTACATTTGCTTCCTACGAACAAAAGATCCAACTGTTCCCCCCAGCTTCAATTACCAATGGGACAGATCCTGGCAGTTAAAGTGACATCCAAGGAACCCAAGGAACTTTCAAAAGGAAATTAAGACTATGCTACATCCAAGAGCATGTTATGGTCTGGAACTGCTCGACAAATCTCCTCTCACTCTTAGAGGGAAAGGATACTAGGAAAAGAGAAGACTTTTATCCCACAGGACCACAGCAATCTCATTCACACAATTACAGACTTAAAACTATATACTCAAAAGTTAACCCTGCAATTATTTTTAATGACAAAGAAAAACAATAGCAACAGTTAAATTAACTTCAACTATAGAAAAAAAGAAATGGAAACTAAGTGAATTTTGCCCTCCTATACACCCCATTTTATCGGTGTTTCAGGACAAACGTGAATCTGATACGAGGGAAACACTTGGCAAGAAACTCCACAATATGAAGAGAAAAAAAAATTCGTAGCACTGAAAAAATCAGATCCCACAGGGTAATGAAAGTAGATAAAGGTGGGGAATACTAGTCACGGATGCAGTAACCTACAATCACAAGATCAAATCAATGCTCAACAATAATAGTTTCTACACTAAAACAGACCTTACAACAGTACTGGAAGCATAAAACTGGATTCAAGAGAGACAAATCCTTGAATGACTTGCTGAACAATAAACTGCTGGAGTTCTTTACAATCCTTCATTCCAAGCCTCTCACTTTTGTTTGGTACACCAAATCCCTACAAGATCATCACAGACTCTTCAGATGATTCATCATAGAAATTTCCGTATAAGTGGAGGTGCAGATCAATCCACTGGCTATCAGCAACCGGTCTTCTGTTCTGAATACACATGATTTTTTTGAGGAGGATCAAAGATATCAGGGTCATCAAGGTTACAATCATAAGTAACCACAGATGCGGAAAAACCCTAAGCGGTGCTTCCACACAATATCTGCATACAGGCTGTAGTAGTTGTAATCCTAAGGACATACAGGTAGTACAAGGAGAAAAAGAACTGCTCTCCAACCTCATGGATACACTTCTAGGGAACAACTACTTCAGTTATAACCAGCAGTGTTAAACAGAACAGTCATGGGGTGGCAATGGCCCCCAGTCTTGGGAACACAACCATGCAGAAATGGCAAAAAAAGTGGTTTTACAGGTACTACAATTCCAGTTTCATGGATCACATGAAGTGCTACTTAAACTTTACAGAGGATATTTTTATTGTATGGGAAGTTAGGAGGAAGCTCAACAAGATTTTTGATTACATCAATGATTCTATAACATTTATGAGTTCCACAACCAGCAATGGCAAAGTAAGAGTAAATATGCTTGATGTATCCAAATATTTAAACGCGGACACCAACCAATAACTTATACCATCAACCAACTAGGGTAAAACATGTTGCTAATCAATACTAGCAAGCACCCCCAGATCACTAAATGGAATGCAATGATGGCACAGGGATGCAACTAGGACGAGTTACTAAGGAACTGGGTGATATTACATCAAACCTCCATAGTCTCAAAAAAATTTCTGACCAGAAATGATAGAAAAAAGATGCTTTCAGTCATCCTTAACCCCATCAGGCAATTGAACGAAAAAGTGATCTACAACCTTTGACCCAGCTGGTATGGCACAAAAGGAGCATGGGAACTGTTACACTCCCAAAACACATGTTCCAAGTTGCCTTTTTCTTCCCCATCACATCTCCAATATTTGCCATCTACTTGAGGAAAAATCTTGCGAGTCAGCCTGAGGTTTAAATGCATCTATGCAAAAGCTTTCAGGCAAAAATCCAAAATCTATTGGACTTTGTTGCACATTCTGGAACCATACACGTCCTCCCCTTTGTTTCTTTGTGAATTGCATATATAATCTCTCTTGCCAATCTTTTCTGACCTCTGCTGATTGATTCCTATAGTTATCATGCAATATTTTATATGCCCTGTCAATTATCCCTTTTTTTTTAACAGTAGCTTCTGTTCTAGATTCAATTAAAAACTCAGTCAATCAGTGCAGATTTTATTTCATTTATGATTCCTCCATCCCTTTCTTTCTCTGTAATCCCAGATATGGAAGGTGATCATTAACCTGCAATCCAAATGTTTTCTTGGCATCTTCCTATTCTACTACCTCTCCTTCTCTAATTTTTTGTTCCCAATACCTTACTTCCTTTGCCAGCTTCCTCTAGTAAATTCCAGCCCCCTCTTGTCTATCTTCTGTACCTCTAGTTGCAGTCCTGCCTTTTGTCATAATCACCTTTCTCCAGTCCTGTGCTGGCTTAGTTTTTAGTATACTTTCTGCTACTTTACGAATATAACATTCTGTATGAATGCTGTAATTATCCTTAAGGATGTGTCCAAAATCTAATTCATCCCTTATTTTTTGAATTTCCTCCCTGCTTTATCCATCATCCCTTTCCACTTTGAAATTTAGCTTTCTGCTTTTGTTATGCATAAGCCTTAACTGTGTAGCTGTAAAATATCCCTTAAAATCAGGCAATGTTAAACCTCCTTATTCTGCTGGGAGGATCAATTTATCCCACTTGACTCTTGCCCTCTCCCCCTCTTAAATAAAATCCTTCAAATCTTTATTAAAAATTACTGCTCACGACTTCTCTGGCTGAGAAAAATATATACTTGACCTGTATATACAATTAAAGGGACAAACATTTTTACCACTTGTATCTTGATATCCATATCAATAGCAAAAGCTTCCAGTTGCTCAGTTTTTGTACTTTCTTTTGTTTAGTCTTTACCAACATATACTTAGCTGCCATAACAGAATCCTTTTTTTAATCCATACTCCTGAATAGTTAAAAACAAACTGTCTCAGAATATTCCATAACACTGACATGTCTTTCTGCTTCCATCAGGTACAAAATATCTGCAAATAAAGACAAATTTTCTTGAGCAGCATACAAATTATATCCTTGAATTTCTGAGTCTCTTATTTTCTTTGCCAATGTGGTTCTAAACATAACACAAATAAAGGGGAAAAAGGACACTCCTGCCTGGTTATTCTGTACAATTTATCAGAGGGGAGCCCTCCTACTCATGCATCCTTTTAATTAACCTTATTATGTTATCATGAAATGCAAATGTTTCCATTACCCTACTCATAAAATCCCAGCTTACTCAGCTGAAAACTTTTTCTACATCAAAACCCACAAATAAAAGCGGTATTTTATTACATTCTGCTTTTATCTGGACCATCCTTGCTCTATTAATGTCAAATGTTTGCCTCCCCTCCACAAGACTACATTGGTCCATATCTTACTAGACAGAACAATCTCTGGCAAATGGGGGGAAAAACACCTTTCTTCCAAGACTCTGGGGTAACTATCAGGGTTAGATCACTGAACCTTGGTGGCATCCTCAATGTCCACTAAGGACAGGGCTATCCATGAAGTGTGGGGTTTACAGTGACATGCCTCTTACAACCTCCTCTGACATGATGGCATGGTATCTGTGTGCCACCCTCCTTTTTCCTTGCATCAGTGAAAGAAATTCCCTGCATCTGGGTGACCCACTGGAACACAGTCTTCTTTGTTAACTGTATCAGTATTGGTGAATTCTTGAAGTCCAAATATTTTACTTAGACATGAGCTTGTCAGCTCTCTTGGGAAGATAGTGCTGACTGCAACACTGTCAGCTGTCTGACCCCCCTTAAGAAGGGTATTGGGGAGCCTCCAGAACATACTGTCAATTTGGGGATTAATCTGTAGGCAATGAGCTCTTGAGGATTGGTAGCATCCAAAGTGGTAGTTTTTGCTCAATGAATACCACTGAGGACTGTAACAGCACCTGCGGCACAACTGTTCTGCCGAACAGCCCTATTTTCATTATAACCTGAACTTCGGTTGCTGATGCAGTACAGGTTGCTGATATACTGATGGGGTAAGCCAGAACCATGTGTCTGTAAGGTAAACACCTTAACCATTATGCCAACCCCCTGGTTATGGTCTTCACTTCATTAACACAAGGTACAGGGGTTTGAATCTAACCTTGGGCTATTAGCTAGGCTTAAAATGGCCTTTCAGGGTAGTTAGCCTAAAATTCCTCTATAAACCTGTAATCAGTGCTGGTGGTAGTGGGTCTTTGTAGCAGCAGCTTAACTGCAACCAGTCACATCCCCTGACAATATGTAGAACACCTAAAACTGAGGACTGAAGAATAAATCTCCTGGAAAAGCCAAACAGTACCATGTATTTTCATTCTCCGATACTGAGGTACACATCAGACAGTATCTCATAATTTATCTTCCCCATCATCAATGCCAGCTGCTTCAGCTGCCTTGGTGGAAAAGCCCTCTGTTGGCTCCAAATAAGGCTTGAGGCATGAAGGAGTTCAAGTACAAGTACTTCTCTACCAAGCACTACTACAGTCAGGACAGACTATAAAAATAGAAAGGCTACAGCCTGAATAAGTTAACATACAGCAATCAAATGGTAAAAAAACTGAACTATCAAAGTTAAAAACAGGTACTGAAAGGAACACTGGACAAATAAAGACAAATGGTAATGGTGTAAGTCAGAAATAAAATAACAGCACCATATGCTAATATGTGTTCTAAGGACCACTTAAAAACCTAACAAGAGCTTGTGCCTCACGTGGCTAATGTGTGGCTGAAGATTATAAACATGGAGTCTGATGTACCTACAATCCAGCAGTTTCGAACAAGCCCTAGGTACTTCCATAAGTTCCACAGTGCAGGAACAAAGGGGCTTAGTCACACAATATGGAACCAAAAGCTCCTTGCAGTAAGAGCTCAGATCATGCAAGGCTAAGGCAAATCAAAAGAAAGACTAAGCTTGGAAAATAACAGAGCCTGAACAACCACCAAAAGATCATTTAGGGGAAGGAGACACATGACACAACTGATATTTTGAAGATGGAAATAGGAAGGTTTTGGAACAGCCGACACTTGGTCCCCATGTGTCAAACCATCAAAAATTACATACAGATTTCTGTCCTTCCTCATAAAAGCCAGCCTTCCGCCAATGTAAATTAGAACATAATCAAGGGTTGGACAAATTCACTTAAAGTGCAAGAGTGGCCAGCTCTGTGCATGTGAAGTTGCAGGTGGCTGGTAGACGTCCAATTATAGATGCATTCTAGGTCCTTTCATAATGATTTCATAGCAGGGAAAAGGAGATAAAGCTGTGCATCATCTGCACAACAGTGATACTGAAGGCCTCTCTCTCTCTGATGAAATCTCCCAGTGGAAGCACAAACAGAAAAGGACATAAAACAGACCTTGTGGAACTCAAGATGTGACAAGTTATACAGGTATACAGGTGAATACTCAAAACTTTCTGATGAGCATGACCTCTGCGATACAAGGCAAACCATCCCAAGACAGTACCTGGGGCTCTACAGTAGGTTCAGAGATGATCAAATAAGATGTCATGGTTTACTGTAATAAATACAGAAGAGATATAAAAGAAGAGAATTTCATTGATCTCTCATCCAAAGGAAGGTTCCATCACGGAAATTACCTAATGCCATACTTGGGCTGTGGACTTCCTCCAAATCCAGACAGTCCGATATCTAAAAGGGAGTCTTCATCATCAAGAGCTTGTTGTCCTATCTGAGAGTTTCTTGGTAAGAAACAGCTTTTGAAGTTTCATTCAAACTAAGTGTTATAAGAAGCTTTCTACCACCACTTTCAGCTTCTGTTTTTTTCCCCACCAAAGAAAAAATGGAAAGTATCGCGAGACCCAAGTTAGTGCTGGCTGGCTGAGTCTAGTGACTGAGAAAGGGCCAGTACGGTTTTTCTCATCAAGACTGAGGGACAAGCTTATCCTGGCTGCTATGACCTGAATGTGTAGGTAATGCACTAAGAGTGGTTGTCAGTTGGAACTATTCAACACCCACATACATGTGTTTGTGGAATTACTTACATTGATCGAATACCATTTATGTCAACATATGTAATGTCGAAATAAACTGACTGAATTATGCATGCACTGAGACTGTGCCCCCCACACCGCCTTCTAATTATATATTCCAACTCTAAGATCATACAATCCCTGGGGAAAAGGGTATATTCCCCTACCCAGGGAGTTTTGATCTTGCACCCCTGTCGACCATCTATTTAGTTGACCAGACTGTATCAACTAAACAGATGTCAACCAAAGTACTGTTCAAAGTTACCAGTACCCATATAAAAGTAAAAAAAAAAAAAAAAAAAAATATACATATATATATATATATATATATATATATATATATATATATGTGTGTGTGTGTGTGTGTATATACATACACACATATATATATATATATATATATATATATATATATACATACATACATACACACACACACACACACGGAACAGACACAAGTATTTTGTTGCTGGGATAGAGGAGACCCTAATCCTTACACAGCGATGCTAAGAAAGGACTTGCAAACAAACACTTGCCTATAAGAAAGACTTGTACAGTGAAAAACTAAGTTACTTGACTCTATGCAGTAACAAAGTGAAGTGACGGAGAGACTTTGTATGAAAGAAAAACAAAATAAAAAAGACTGACACTGAGGATCACTCTAACACATATAAAATGAATATGTGGCAATAAAAAACTGCCTAGTTGGAAAGCAACATCATGGAAGTGTGATTACAAAAAAACCTCAGAGGATATTCCAGTTACTGAGTGGCCCTAGTGTCTGTTGCACACAGTGCAAGTTGAGGTCAATGGGACTCTTTCTACAAATGGCAACAAATTAACTTACAAGAGCCAAGAAACTCTATATATTAAAAAAAAAAAAAAAAAAAAAACTAAATTAACATACAGAAAATAAGGTTGCAAATGTTCTGTACTGTGCTCTAAGAAGGGGAGTGAGATCAGTTTACGCACACAGATTACAGAACCAAGATCCTTAAACTTAATCCTTGAAAAGTAACTTATTTACATATCTTCTTTTGCTTCATTCTCTGCCTGGGATCATATGCAAACGCAAAGGTAAATTGCTTCTGCTCAAGCCCTCAACTGCCAAACACCACTATAATCCCCCAGGATTGAAATTTTGCAATAGCTATGTGTACAACCAAGGAGGACGAAGACAAAAAAGTGTTTTGCTCACCTGTGTTAATTTACATGGTATACTGAATTACATTAAATTCTACTGTACCAATGAAGCTTTTCTCCACTGAAAAAAGATTCTATATTTCAGTTGGACTTCTCTGGTTAACAAATGAAAATAAATGCTCACAGCTTGGTGGCACATATGGATATCAACCCTTCTTCCAGTCCTCACCCAGGAAAGAGAGCCATTATTCAGCCGACACCCCTTCGCAAACATCAAGCATACCCCTCTGGCTTCTAAAAAAAGTCTACATATGATCAGTATTGTTTTTCCATAATCAGCCTATTAATTACCCTTAATTTAAGGCTAATCAAGTTCCTGTGTGACTTATTACCGGCTAAATGACACATTTCATACAGAATTAGACTACCTACTAGCAGATTACAAGGATAAGCATTAACTATATCAAGTAAAGGGTGACATTCCCCTTTTCAAAGGCTAACAAATCTATGGAAAGGAACCTAAAACATCTCTAGTAGTTCCTGTTTAACTGAATTAAAAGTACTGTAGATTTAGGTAGAACTGGGTTTCTGGCAACTTGTTGAATGAGCTTTAATCAAAACATCTGCATCTTATAAAGTGGCACTTTGCTAAATCAGACTTAAAATATAAGTAACTAGAAAAAATATTGATTTAATATTTTGATAACATATTAAGTGGGTTGGTCAAGAGACATTTTTAATCCATGACCCTGGCACAATAAAGTAGAAAGTATCATGTAATCAAAGGAAATACAAGGCAAATGAATCACAGGACTACTTATGCCCTGTCAATACCAACCCTCATGTTATACACTGATACTCAAGGACAAAGCAGGACAGTCTCGGAGTAAATTTATGAGTACCCATCCAATCGTCTAGATTTAATCTGAAGAATGTTAATCTGTCATGTTGTTTAACCTGCAGTTTAAGTCTGTTTCAGGAGGTTGTGTAAGCACTGTGTAATACATTTTGCATAGGAAGAGATTTTAGTTTCTAGTTCTTGTATTACTGCAACCATATGACACGCATTGACATAGGAGATCAATAAGGTCCCTAATGAAGCAGAATGCAAAGCAAAGATCACCCTGCAAATACCTATAAGAAACTCATGAAAAGCACAGTGCTTCAAAAGATTTCTGGGTAGCTCAGAGACTTTAGGCCAACAATCTTCTAGGTTAAGATTGCCTGTGCCATACATGATAATTTAATAAAGTTGTGCATTGAAAAAAAGCACTTGCAGGCCTTACCAGTTGCTCAACAAGGCAAGATATATACATTCCAAATGGGGCACTGTAATCAATAAATAGCCTAATTAGGGCCGCCAATAAAGGAATGATAACTTCTTGTGACCTGGTGGACATAAATGTATTAAAAATAGGATTTTCAAACTACTGTTGCTACATGACAGTTGAATGAGAGGGAATTAGTGAGCCAGGTTTCAAGACCCCTGACAACTTTATTACTGTGGAGAGAGAAACTAACTACACTGTACATTGAGGGAGACAGTTGTTTACCACATTTAATTGCAACACACTTTACACTTAATTTTAGCCCTTTTTTCTGTATACCACTTGTTTGAGAGTTAGTTCCTGTTTTAATGAACAAACAGAGGGAATTTTGATAACGCCCAGCTCGCAGTCATCTGCAAAGTTAGTTAATCAAAAGCTCCCGATTCCCAGTCTGGAGATTAAAGAACCAGATGTCAAAAGGGAGATGTTTCAGTACTGAGCCCTGGAGCACATAGGTTCATAGGTAGGTACTAGGTAGATCCAACAGCTCTGGGTTTGACATAGCTTTGTATGTTAGGCAGAGATTGCCTCTGAGTAGGTGATATGCGACAGAGTAAAGCTGGAGTTTTTAGAGACAGTCTGGGTAGGGCATCTGTTTGAGGCCAGTAATCCTCTTTGTAAGGTATTTCTGTGGCCTTTCTAGCTGTTGTAGATGTCTTGTTAGGTACATACCAAAAGGGGTGTTGTACTCTACAATGGGTCTAATCAGTGACGAGTAGAGGGGAACAATGACCTCTTTTTTCCTGGATGAGAAACCTTTTGTGATGAGATGTACCATGTAGAAGGATTTCCTGCCTACTGTGGCAATGTGATTATCAAAGGAGAGACTACTGTGTCCCAAGGTCTCTTACCACACTTTCGGTGTTAAGCAGACTACCGCCTATGTGGTAGTTCATGGGTACAGAGTTTTTACCAAAAGGGATGACAATGCACTTTTTGGCACTGAGCTTGAGACCATGGCTTTGACACCAGGCATCTGTCTCAGCGAGGCTCTTTTGTAGGTTGTCCACATCGTTAGGAGTTTCGATTATGGCTCCTAGTTTGCAGTCATCTGCGAACTTCATTACCCAAAGACCTTTTGTGTTATAGCCTGTACTTCTGAGAAGTAGAAAGCAAACAGGAGAGGACCCAGGACTGAACCCTGTGGCACTCCACTTGTCACTGGTCTGAAGTCGGACTTGGAGTCTGCTACTTTCACAGTGTGGGTTCTGTCAGTGAGCCAGTTGGCAAACCATCTTGTGACATAGGGACTTATACCTAGTTTAGTGAGTTTACCTATAATTCCAGAGTGAGGGATGGTGCTGAAAGCCTTGGCGAGATCTAGACAGGCTGTGTGAACCACCTTATCCTCATCTACAGCTTTGGTGACCACTTCAAAGAAGTCTATCAGGTTTAGGAGACATAATCTGTCTTTTACAAACCCGAACTGAGTGGGGTCCAGAGTTTGGAGATTACCAATGTCATTGTTTATAAGTTCCATGATGATGCGTTCCATAGCCTCGCAGACCAGGCTCATCAGGCTAATGGGGCGGTAGTTCCCAGGGTCCATGGTGTCTCTCCCTTTATGGAGTGGGATAACCATCACTGTGCACCATTCAGTGGGCACAAAGCCGGAGGTGAGGCTATGATTGAACATGGTACTTAGGTGGGGGTGCCAGTTCGTTCTGTAGTTCATGTTGAACGCAGCTTGGGATGTTGTCAGGTCCCATGGATGCTGTGTTCTTGGCTTTGGAGAGAGTGGTTTTTACCTGTGCAGCCATGATTACAGGAACTTTGCATTCTTCCAGTATAGAGATGGGCCCTTTAGGGGGTGAGAGGGGGGGTAAAGTTAGCAATGAACCTATCTGCCAATATGTTGGCAATATCAGTCGGTTCTGTACATTTACTGCCATTGTGCTGTAACTCAGAGCAGATCAGAGTGTTGCCATTGAGATTCTTGACATAGCTATAGAATGCTTTGTGGTTGTCTTTAGAATTAGTGACTATTTTGTTTTTGTAACTAGCTTTGGAGGACTTTATGAGGGATCTCAGCTTTTTACTGAGGCTGACCAGGGAGTTCCTCCATTCATGGAATTTTACTCTTTTTTTGCAAAAGTTTCTTCTGTTGTACAGTTTGTTTATGGCAAGGGACCACCAGATTGGCTTCCTTTTTTTGGAGGATAGCATCTTGGTTCCGTTAGGAATTGCACGATCCATGCACTCATGTAAGTGCTTATAAAGTGCATACATCACTAGTTACCTTCACACTTTACAACAAGGCACCCTCCACACCAGGTGTGGCCCTGGTTTTTTTTAAGGCACTTAGGTTATTAATGATGCCAGCATGGGGTTCACTAGCAAAAGTTTAGGCCACATCTAAATAAAGTGCCAACTGTCTATAGCCTTTGCAATCTTCCTGAAGAAGTTAACTAAACTGAGTAATGAGGCTCTCCCTTTGACAAAGCCAAACTGGCTTTGGTCTACCTGTTAAACATTTTGATGACATAGTTTACATGAGGTCAGAGATGATGCTTTTCATGGCTTTGTAAATCAGACTAATCAGGCTAAAGGATATAAAGATTACCTTCCATATCACTGTTGTAGCATTCTTTACGTATGGGGAACACCTGCCAAGGATAGCCCAATGTCTGGCCACTATTCTAAAGCCTTCAGATGTTCAGGCACCATACATCATATATATGCTCCCTGGATAAGGAGCAAGGCATAGAGGTGATGTATGGATGCAAACACTCAGAAGTACTTTGACGCCAGTCCAAACGCCCTTTAACATTGGTCTGAATGCCCTTCTGCTCTGCTGACTGCCAAGTAGTCTTCAGATAAGTCCCCATTGGTTTTTTTCACTACCTTTTTCATTATTGTAGTGTACTTGCGTTCATGTCATCCAAGAAGGGAAAATGTCACTGTGGGAGGCAGACTCCCCATAAAAACTGTCACGACCAGTACCCCTTTTGCTTAGTTGCTTCCCACGACCATACAAAGTGCTCCATCTGCCAAATGTCTGTCCCTAAAACCCTTCTTAGTAATATATATTCCCTATCCATATACCTTGAGAACCAACAACTTAAGCTGTTGGTGCAGGGTGCTATGGAGGAATCCTCCCTTCCAGAGAGTCAACCAGCTACCAAGAATGCCAAAAAAAACCTAGGCCTTATCCAGTTGCTGTCCAGTCTTCCCTGGGCATCTCAATAGAAGCTACTGAAAGCCCTGAAGACTGTCTAGTGGTTGCCATGGATTTGTAGGCTGTCACCTCAAAGGAGGCTGGTATGGATCCAAATTCTCGCACATCCTCGGAGGCTTTTCCAACATCTGTTCCAGATGCTGAGGGCAAACCTTGGCTGATCATTCCAAGAGACTGACAGGGATTCCTCAGATTTTAGCAATGGAAGAGATTCCTACTACAATGATTGAATCCTGCAAGGGTTTGAACCACCGAGATTCCAACAGGCAGAAGTCCTGCTTAGAAAAAGCAAAAAACAGCACACGTCACCTTGTTAAAATCCCCAGTGAAAGGCTGGATTTTGCTCAGGGTCTGTTCAATACTTTTATGGCCTTGAAGTCACCCCAAGGGGAGTCAGTCCTTGCTCCTCCCTGTTCTTCCACTACTGTTGAGAGGCCTAGGGAATGGAATTCTTCAAATGAGGACTTGCACTTTGGAGAGAAATCCCTAGCTTAATCCTCTCAAATTCCTTCCCCTCTTGACTATGGCTCTGAGAAAGAGGATTCTTTGAGCCCAGACTCCCCCTTGGAAGAATTATATTTTGGGGATATTACTGCTCATATGATGGAGTACTTCAAATGAGATTGCACTCAGGTCTCTGACATTCAAAAACTTATGACCTTTGACAAATGAAGTCTCCCAAGCCTTCTGCTGTTCCTTCAGGTTTGGACACCTTTTCTGTTGCCTCTGTGGCTCCTAATTCTCAACCCCAAGCCCTAAGAAACTGGACAGTTTTACAATGTACCCGATGATTGCAAACTTTTGTACAAGTGCCCTTCTGCTGATGTTTCAATGGTTTCAATTTCTTCTGATAAGCCTTCTAAATCTTTGCCATCTACTATGCTCCTTCTCACAGATAACAGTTGGGCTACGGAAAGGTTGGGTAAAAATATATACTGCTGCCACCTTGTCTTTTAGGGCTACTAAATTAGCAAACCCACATGACCAGTCATGTTTCGGCCCTTCTTTCTCAGGTAGCTTTGGTGGTCTCTGACATTCCTGATTCTGAATGGAAGGCTTCAGCTCTTTCCCCGCTTGGATCCATTTCTCAGGATGTCAGTCACTCCATTAAATGCAGCTATGATGTAGCTGGATGCCTCTTCCATGAGGCTGCTGCTTTTGGTTCCATGATGAGGTGCTATTCTTGGTTATGTATGCAGACTTTACCTCATGATACTGAAGCCAAGATTTTTAATACCCCTCTGGATAATCATCTTTTTTGGACAGCTGCTGCTGACAGTTTAAGTCCCTCCAAGAATAAAGGTAAGGCCTTGCAGGCAACTCAACCATATTTCTGTCTCCCCTATCTCCAAATTCCAGGGGAATTACCCTAAGTCCACCTCTGTCCACAGGCAGATTCACCCACCTCCCAAAGGTAAGGTGGAGTCTAGGCATATTCCCCCTTCTAAATCCACTCAGACTATCTCAAAAGCCTTCTTTTCAAGCCAAGTCCATCTCCATTTTAGATATCTCCATTTTAGATACAGCCTCCACTTCCCCTTGGCCAGGTCACCCTTATCTCTTTCTCCGTCTCCAAATAAGAATCAGATCATCATAGACTCCTGGGCGCTGTCCATCATTTCTCAGGGGTATTTCATGGTTTTGAAATCCCTTCCCCCTTTTCAGGCATTCCACAACTTCCTTTGGAACACCTTCCTCATTTCCAAGAGGTTTTGCAGCCCCTTTTAGATCAGGGCACTATTCAGCCTGACCTACCCTCCCAACTGGGAAGGGAGTTTTACTCTAGAATGTTTTTGGTTCCTCGGAACAAGGGTACCTGGAGATCAATCATGGATCTGTCTCTGATCAACACACTTCTCAAGTTCCCTTCTTTCCAGATGCTCTCTCTTCAGACTTTATTGCGTCTTCCTCCCCAGGCCTTCTTGGTTTCTCTGAGCCTCAAGGATGCATACCTTCACAGCTGCATTCACCCACTGTTCAGGAAACGTTTACATTTCCCTGTTTCTTCCTCTCATTTTCAGTTCTCTGCTTTGCCCATTGGCCCTTCTACTGTCCCAAGGGTATTCACCAAATCCCTTGCTCCTGTCATTGCCTTTACCAGACTTCGAGGGAAAGACTTCCTATTTCTGGATGACCTGATCATTCAGGCTCCTTCTCTCAGCAGTCGGTTGCAGGATCTCAACTTTACCACTTCTCTTTTGCAAAGTCTGGGGTTCTCCATATGTTTCAAGAAGTCAGTTCCGACACTCTCCAAGGATCATATTTTCCTGGGGTGCAGGTTTCAGACTCTTCCCATTCAAAAGGTTTTGTCTCTAACAACTTCTTTTCCAGTCTCTCCTTCCTCTGTCCTCTCAAGGCCAGGGGATTTCTCAGGATTCTGGGATTTATGGCATCCAGTATTCCCATGCTTCTTTTTGCCAGGCTCCATACGAGGAAACTACAATGGTACCTCAAATCAGAGTGGCTTCAACACTATACCCTTTGGAGTCCCCTGTTCCTTTACTTCCTTGTCTCAAACACAAGCTTTAGTGGTGGATTCAACAACTCTATCTCAATCAGGGGCTTCCCTTTCGGAACTTCAATTCCTTATCAGGAACTGCTCACAGATGCCTTATACTTTGGGTGGGGGGCTTCTTGTGGCTCTTCTAAAGGTCTGCGGCCTCTGGCCTAATCACAGGTCAGATTATATTTATCTAAAAGGGATAAGAGAGCCACTTCTGGATCTGCAAGCTTTTCATTCCTTTTTCCACCCCGACCCCTCCATCTTCACAGACAATACAACTGTGACGTGGTATATCAACAAGCTAGGGGATTTGAGGTCTTATCACTTTTGTGGAGTAGCTCTTTAGGCATGGGATCTAGCTATCAAATATCAAGGGACTACAGGCGGTTTACATTCCTTCAGAGCACAATCTAGGGGCAGAATCACTGAGAAGGTTGAGAATACAGGCTCAAGAGTGGATGCTTCACAGAGATGAGTTTCTGGACATTGTCCACTGGCAGGGTATTCCCTCAGGTAGATCTTTTTGCTTGCCCTCTGAACAAAGAACTTCTATTCACTTTAAGAGCACTAGGTCATCTGTCTTGGAAAGTGAATGCCCTGTCTTTTTCTCGGAAAGGAATACTTCTATATGCCTTTCCAACTTCGTTTGTTGCCAAGAGTTCTGCAAAACATCAGGCAGGACTCACCCAAAATCCTGCTAGTAACTCCCTTATGGCACAGACAGCATTGGTCCTCCCCTTCTTTATCACTCGACTAGGGGCAATCACGACAAGTTAACTCACCAGGTGGACCTTCTCATACAAGACAAGGGATCTCTTATCCATTCTCAATTGTCAACTTCATATGATACTGTGGGTGATAGTGTTTTGATTCCTTTTAGGTACTTTTTTTCTGAGAATGTGCTCCAAGTTCTGCAAAAGGCCAGGAAACCCACTAGCAGAAAATCATACATTTTTTTTCTGTTAGCTCTTACTTCAGCCAAGACAGTGTCAGAACTTCAAGTTCTCACGGCTATACCTCTTTTTTCAGTTTTGCAACACAGACAGCAAGTCTCTTCAAACTAATCCTTTTATGTCCAAGGTGGTTAATGAGGTGTCCCTTAATCAGTCTATTCACCTTCCTTCCTTTTCTTCCTTCTTCACAGTCTGCCATTGAGAAGGTTCTTCATACCTCGGATCTGCACAGACAGCTCAAGTACTATTTGAATAAAAGAAAGACAATTCACAAGTCTGAGCAGCCTTCTGTTTCATTTCATCCCACGGCTTTGGGTTTGGCCGTTTCCAAGCAAACTATCTCATCCTGGATATTGAAAGCTATTTCCTTTCGTTACTCCTTTCATGACAAATGTCTTTCTTCATCTGTAAAGGCACATTCTACTAGGGCAGTTGTTCCTCCTCTGGTACCTTTTTCAAGGGTTTGGACACCAATGTCAACCTTGAGGCTGCTACTTGGTTCTCTGTTCATACTTTTATTTAACATAACAAAATTGGATGTTATTTCCAGAGCCAGGGCAGGCTTTGCCAGTGCTATAATGCAAGAGTTTGTAGACGGCTCTTTTGTGTCTTCCTTCTCCCAGCCTTTTTCTTGGCTCTTGTACTCTCCTTTAAGCAAATACTGCAACAGTGATATGGAAGGACACAGTACAGTTGTGTAAAGCCTTACCATAACAGTAGATGTCCTTCTCTTCACTGTCGTACTTGGTCCCTCCCTCCTACCCCCTCTTCTAGCTCTTTTCCTTCTGCTTTTGTTGCCCTCTTGGCAGAGGGGTCCTTGGTTCCTCTTTCCTTTTTTTTTTCATTCTATACGGACATGTTCTTTTTTGTCCCTGGGGCTATTCTTTTCCTCCTGGGGCAAATAAGTTCTGAGCGTTTCCATCCAACCTTTATGACCTACACCTTAAGCAGGGAGCATGCGTGTGACATCTGACTCCTAGAATACCTAAAGTTTTTGGTATACTGGTCGGATGTTGGGCTATCCCTGGCAGGAAAAAATACTGCCACAGTGAAGAGAAGGATATCTACTGTTACGGTAAGATTTTACACAACTGTGCGTTACCTGAGTTTGAGGTAGGGACACCCTGGCTTAGGGGCATTACCACTGTAGGTTCACCACACTGAGGACAAATCCTGTAGCTAACCTAAGGTTAAACTGAAGGAGATTTTGCACATGGACACATTTGGTACTACTCAGTATATATACAAAGTAATTATCAGGCTACATGGAAGTAGTATTTCTGGTTTTGGAGTAAGCCTTCAGTACATGTTAATTTGAGATATTTGGTGGTTATAAGGGATTTAGGTATTGGCGAACTTTAGCGGTAAAGACCACTAAATTTGTCTGCTAGTAGATTTACTAGGTCTACTGGGTCTGAGTTAGTGTTGCCTTTTTGGACATGTTCACAACACTTTATGGTATTATTTCTTAGTTTTCTAATGTAACTAATAGAAAACTTAAAATAATCCTTGGTCTCAAAAGCTAATAAGTTAAAGATTTGCTTTCCTAGCTCTGACAGGAGATTTTAGTTCCTTACCAATATTCAATGCAATCTTTACTATGTGGAGTTTTATATGTAGTAAGTTTTAATCTCGTTTTAAGAGTTTATTAAGGCTGATGAACCACCAGGGTAGTTTACTCTTACAATTCCCGTTATATCAGGCTTTAGTAGGGACAGCCAGGTTTAGGCACTTATCTATGCAGGAAGAGAATTGCTTAAAACAGCAGCTGCACTAGTGTTGGGTCTGGTGATGTTACAAGTGAATCTAGATAGACACATCAAACTCCGTGACAAGCTATTTGAATTCCTTGAATTCATAACGGACTGCAAGGGTTTTATACATTTTGAAGAAGGTTACAACTTTAATGTTAAAATTACCAGGGATGGAGAACTTATAAATGGGACATGGAGTGCATATATTAAACAAGTTAGGACCATGTCAAAAACATTATGTTCACTAACTTGTTTGTTAATTGTATGTTCAAAGGATTTTTCTACTTATTACTAAATCTCTGGGCAGAGCAGACTTTAGAAGTACAGGTGCTACAGTTTACTGAAGGACATCTGAAATATCCCATTATAAAGATATTTTGGTAATAGGTAGCTTCTCTCAAATAATTATAAATTTAATAAAGATATCTAAAAATATTCACATATTAAATTGCAACATGAGTTCCGCAAACATTAATAAAAAAGGAATGTTTCTACTACTACTACAATGGAATATACATATGTTTTCATTAACAATTTTAATTTTCGCTAACACTGCATACTCTGCTCAATTCCTGCCTTCCCCTTAAACTTCAGTCTACCTCCTGAACATTACTCAGCATGTACTGTTCCCAAAAATTAAATTTCTTTCTATAAAATGTGTGCCATCCCTTTTCTGATGATCCTACCTCCTGTTCTTTCTATCTTCTTTACAATACTCAAAACTTCTATAACATATGACATAGATTTTGGTTTTCTTTTAACTGCCTTTTTTTTGGCACCCAATACCATTAAGCTTAGTAACATCATACTAGGTTTAGGCAATCAGATCCTTTAACCTAACACAAAAGTATAACTGCCTTAGTTATTACAACTGGTTCCACCAACATTTCTGTAACAAGTGCTCTGTAATGACTTTTTACAATCTAGGGGTTTGATGCATTCCTAAAATGTTGCCTATTACCTCTCACTTCCCCATTGCATGTTCAGCACTGGCTATCTACCAGAGGGAAAATCCTCTGAAGTTGAGTGAGACCAGACAGGATCTGGAGGCTTCTTTCAGTGGTGACTGTAGCAAAACAGGATGCAGTGGGAGATCCATTTGGAGATGGTTTGGCAAAGGCCACAAAAAGCTGGTCAGACTTCCTGACATTCTTTGCTTAGTCTAAGCAGTAACACAGTTGCCTATGCACATCCATGGTGTGAAGGATTCTTCTCCCTTGTTTTGAGGGTTAGGAAGGAAGGCAAGTAAGTGGATGGTTTGATTTAAAGAACTCTCTGTAACCACTTTAGACATAAAGGAGGTGTTAGTCCTAACCGACTGTCAGGGTGGAAAGTGATGAAAGGTTCCACACACTTAGGGGGCCTGAACTCTGAAACCCTTCTAGATGAAGTAATGGCTATCAGGGAAGGCCACCTTGCATGTCAGGAACCCAAAGAGGGCACAAGGCATAAAGAGCCACAATTAGAGCTCTCATCTCTTTTATGCTGATATGATCCACCTGTTGCTGGAAAGACCAAACTGCCTGGATCCTGATGTTGGAAGAGGCTCTCCAACCGTGATCAGAAGCATCTGTTTACAGGTCCTGAATGGGAAGAGGGACTTAAAGATAGGACAGGATTCACAGCTATCTGCCTAGTCCACCATAGGAACTAGAGTCTGAGGCAAGGCAAGAGAGGTATGAGAAAATACAGAGGATGGCAATGTTGAAGTCGAGCAGTTCTGAGATACCGCAAAAATTTCCTCAGGTGGAGCACAGGGAACCACAGAACAGTGGATGTTATGAACTCCAGAGCTTGAAGAAGCGCTCTTGCAGAAGAAAAGAATGAACGTAAGCAATCAAGGACCTTGGGGTGATGAAGCAAGGCTTCATTAGCAAGCTCTGAATCCTGCAACCCACAAAAACTTGGTCTTGAGAATGGAAGAACAGATGTTTTTAAGTATCTTTATTGAATTATCACTTAAGACACAGGCAAACATACATTTATATAAAAGAAAAACTGTAGTAACATGTTCCTAGTTACAAAAATTGTACATCACACACATTTTTTTGTTCAACTATCACCCTAACAATACATAAACATCTCAATTCTTGCCTTCTCTTAAACATCATCCCTACTCCAAAACATTATTCTGCATTTATTGTCCCACAATGTCCATTTTTTCTATGTAATTTGCTCCTACCCTTTTCTAAAGATGCCACTTCCAATTCTTTTATCACTATAACAATATTTAATACTTCAAAAATAGCTGGTTTAGATTTGTATTTCCATTTTTCTAGTAACTGTTTTTTTGGTAGCCAACAGACTTAAAACTTAAAGCCTTACTATGTCTAGGCAATGCAGATCCTGTATACCAGCTCAAAATAATTTCCTCAGTTACACCTATTTGCTCAACCACTATTCCTGTAGCAATTTTTAAAGTCTGCCACCTCATTACATGCCCAAAACGTGTTCTGCACTATGCCTCCAACATTTGGCATCTACTTGAAGAAAAATTATTTGGAGTCTGTTTGGGGTATGAAAATACCTATGCAAACTCTAAACCTTCTAGACTTTACCATATATTTGGAAGCCATACAAATGTCCTTCCATTATTTCCTTGTGAAATGCTTATCCAATCTCTCTTCCCAATCTTTTCTAACCTCCACTGTCTGGTTACTATAGTTACAGTGCACAAATGTATATGCCCTACTAATTATTCCTTTAATTAGAAGTTATGTACTCACCATAACGTTCCATCTGAGTAGGTGACTTCATTCGGATGCAACCTGTGGGTATCGGATCCGATCTCGGATCCGAGCCGGCAATTCAAAAGCTTAGGCTCCGAGCTCCTAGCTCCTCCCTCTTACCCATAACCCCTTGCCAAGCCCTGACTGACCTCAGATTGAGTTTGCCTCAAATACTGACCACAGTATACTAAAAACAGCATAAATACTCGCTCTATAAAGGTCAGGGGGATGGAGGGGGGGATGGTTGCATCCGAATGAAGTCACCTACTCAGATGGAACGTTATGGTGAGTACATAACTTCTAAATCTGAAATGAGCAGACTTCATTCATCTGCAACCTGTAGGACAGAGTCCTAGCTACCTGAATCTTGGGCGGCCATCATGGAAGGATGTTCCGAGCACCGCTAAGCCAAAGGATGCTCTTCCTCTAGAAACAACATCCACCTTATAATGAGAAATAAAAGTATGAGGCGAGGCCCAAGTAGCTGCAGCAGATATCATCCAACGAAACACGGGACTTAAAGGCGGCTGGCGTAGAAACTGCCCTAGTAGAATGAGCCGTAACCTTCTGAGGAGCAGGTCTGCCTGAAGTGTCATATGCCTGCAATATGCAATTAGCAATCCATTTAGATAGAGTGACTTTAGACACTGCTTACCCAGTGCAAATTCAGCAAAGGAGACGAAAAGCTGATCTGATTTCCTGTGGCCAGCTGTCCTGTTAATATAAAAGCGTAATTGTCTATGAACATCCAATGAATGCAATTTGTATTCCCTTTGTTTGAATACTTGGGAAAAAAAACAGGCAAATTGATTGACTGGTTAATATTGGATTCAGAAGAGACCTTCGGAAGAAAAGATGGATTGGTCCTGAGGCACACCCTATCAGGAAAGAAAGAAAGGTAAGGCGGTTTGACACAAAGAGCCTGAAGCTCAGACACCCTTCTGGCTGAAGTGATAGCTACCAGAAAGGCAGTCTTCCAGGAAAGGAATTTTAAATCAGCAGAAGCTGCAGGCTCGAAGGGAGGAGCAGTAAGGGCCTGCAGGACTAAGGACAAGTCCCAAGGCGGTACAACCTCCTTGACTGGAGGTCTTAATAAAAAAACTCCTTTGAGAAAGGTTTTGCATAATTTCGCTGTCATAAGGGGGCTGTCCTGTCCGATGTGATAATGCGAGATAGCGCCAATTGTACCTTAATCGTGGAAGAACTGGCCCCTTGATGAAAGAGGTCTGTTAGAAAATCTAGCACCGCAGAGATAGGTGCTGAAAAAGGATCCACAGTTCTCTGTCCTGCCCATATAGAGAACCTCTTCCATTTGCTCCGATAAACCTGTCTGGTGGAAGGTTTATGAGCAGCCACCAAAATGGCTTTGACCGGTGAAGAGATACCGGGAGTCCTAATTAAGGTTGGAACTGGAGCAAAGCTGTCAACTTCAGGGTTACTTAGATTGGGAACCGTCATTCCCAGAGGGTGAGAGATGAGATCCGAATTGGATCCAGAATCCATGGTGGATTGATTTTGTGAGACCATACGAAGGGGAACCAAGGTTGTCGAGGGCAGAATGGGGCAATGAGAATCATTCTGCAAGCTTTTCATTCCTTTTTCCACCCCGACCCCTCCATCTTCACAGACAATACAACTGTGATGTGGTATATCAACAAGCTAGGGGATTTGAGGTCTTACCACTTTTGTGGATTAGCTCTTCAGGCATGGGATCTAGCTATCAAATATCAAGGGACTACAGGCAGTTTACATTCCTTCAGAGCACAATCTAGGGGCAGATTCACTGAGAAGGTTGAGAATACAGGCTCAAGAGTGGATGCTTCACAGAGATGAGTTTCTGGACATTGTCCACTGGCAGGGTATTCCCTCAGGTAGATCTTTTTGCTTGCCCTCTGAACAAAGAACTTCTATTCACTTTAAGAGCACCTTAGGTCATCTGTCTCTTGGAGAAGTGAATGCCCTGTCTTTTCTCAGAAGGAATACTTCTGTATGCCTTTTCCAACTTACGCTTGTTGCCAAGAGTTCTGCAAAACATCAGGCAGGACTCACCCAAAATCCTGCTAGTAACTCCCTTATGGCACAGACAGCGTATTGGTCCTCCCCTTCTTTATCACCTTTCGACTAGGGCACCAATCCGCGACAAGTTAACTCACCAGGTGGACCTTCTCATACAAGACAAGGGATCTCTTATCCATTCTCAATTGTCAACTTCATATGATACTGTGGGTGATAGTGTTTTTGATTCCTTTTTAGGTAATTTTTTTTTCTGAGAATGTGCTCCAAGTTCTGCAAAAGGTACAGAAACCCACTAGCAGAAAATCATAATTTTTTTTTCTGTTAGCTCTTACTTCAGCCAAGACAGTGTCAGAACTTCAAGTTCTCACGGCTATACCTCTTTTTTCAGTTTTGCAACACAGACAGCAAGTCTCTTCAGACTAATCCTTTTATGTCCAAGGTGGTTAATGAGATGTCCCTTAATCAGTCTATTCACCTTCCTTCCTTTTCTTCCTTCTTCACAGTCTGCCATTGAGAAGGTTCTTCATACCTCGGATCTGCACAGACAGCTCAAGTACTATTTGAATAAAAGAAAGACAATTCACAAGTCTGAGCAGCCTTCTGTTTCATTTCATCCCACTGACTTCCAAGGTTTGGCCGCTTTCCAAGCAAAACTATCTCATCCTGGATATTGAAAGCTATTTCCTTTCGTTGGTTCCTTTCATGACAAATGTCTTTCTTCATCTGTAAAGGCACACATTCTACTAGGGCAGTTGTTCCTCCTCTGGTACCTTTTCAAGGGTTTGGACACCAATGTCAACCTTGAGGCTGCACTACTTGGTTCTCTGTTCATACTTTTATTTAACATAACAAAATTGGATGTTATTTCCAGAGCCAGGGCAGGCTTTGCCAGTGCTATAATGCAAGAGTTTGTCAGGAAAGCCCCGGCTCTTTTGTGTCTTCCTTCTCCAGCCTTTTCTTGGCTCTTGTACTCTCCTTTAAGCAAATACTGCAACAGTGATATGGAAGGACACTGAGTACAGTTGTGTAAAGCCTTACCATAACAGTAGATGTCCTTCTCTTCACTGTCGGCATTACTTGGTCCCTCCCTCCTACCCCTCTTCTAGCTCTTTCCTTCTGCTTTTTTGTTGCCCTCTTGGCAGAGGGTCCTTAGTTCCTCTTTCCTTTTTTTTTTTTCATTCTATCCCCGGACATAAATTCTTTTTGTCCCTGGGGCTATTCTTTTCCTCCTGGGGCAAATAAGTTCTGAAGCGTTCCATCAACCTTTATGACCTACACCTTAAGCAGGGAGCATGCGTGTGACATCTGACTCCTAGAATACCTAAAAGTTTTTTTTTGGTATACTGGTGGTGGATGTTAAGGCTATCCCTGGCAGGAAAAAATACTGCCACAGTGAAGAAGGATATCTACTGTTACGGTAAGATTTTACACAACTGTGCTTTACCTGAGTTTGTGGTAGGGACACCCTGGCTTAGAGGGCATTACCACTGTAGGTTCACTCCACACTGGGAGGACAAATCCTGTAGCTAACCTAAGGTTAAACTGAAGGAGATTTTGCACATGGACACATTTGGTACTACTCAGTATATATACAAAGTAATTATCAGGCTACATGGAAGTAGTATTTCTGGTTTTGGAATTAAGCCTTCAGTACATGTTAATTTGAGATATTTGCTGGTTATAAGGGATTTAGGTATTAGCGAACTTTAGCGGTAAAGACCACTAAATTTGTCTGCTAGTAGATTTACTAGGTCTACTGGGTCTGAGTTAGTGTTGCCTTTTGGACATGTTCACAACACTTTATGGTATTATTTCTTAGTTTTCTAATGTAACCTAATAGAAAACTTAAAATAATCCTTGGTCTCAAAAGCTAATAAGTTAAAGATTTGCTTTCCTAGCTCTGACAGGAGATTTTAGTTCCTTACCAATATTCAATGCAATCTTTACTATGTGGAGTTTTATATGTAGTAAGTTTTAATCTCGTTTTAAGAGTTTATTAAGGCTGATGAACCACCAGGGTGTAGTTTACTCTTACAATTCCCGTTATATCAGGCTTCTTCTTAGTAGGGACAGCCAGGTTTAGGCACTTATCATATGCAGGAAGAGAATTGCTTAAAACAGCAGCTGCACTAGTGTTGGGGTCTGGTGATGTTACAAGTGAATCCAGTAGATAGACACATCAAACTCCGTGACAATCTATTTGAATTCCTTGAATTCATAACTGACTGCAAAGGGTTTTGCTTACATTTTGAAGAAGGTTACAACTTTAATGTTAAAATTACCAGGGATGGAGAACTTATAAATGGGACATGGAGTGCATATATTAAACAAGTTAGGACCATGTCAAAAACATTATGTTCACTAACTTGTTTGTTAATTGTATGTTCAAAGGATTTTTCTACTTATTACTAAATCTCTGGGCAGAGCAGACTTTGGAAGTACAGGTGCTACAGTTTACTGAAGGACATCTGAAATATCCCATTATAAAGATATTTTGGTAATAGGTAGCTTCTCTCAAATAATTATAAATTTAATAAAGATATCTAAAATATTCACATATTAAATTGCAAACATGAGTTCCAAGTAAACATTAATGAAAAAAGGAATGTTTCTACTACTACTACAATGGAATATACATATGTTTTCATTAACAATTTTAATTTACGCTAACACTGCATACTCTGCTCAATTCCTGCCTTCCTTAAACTTCAGTCTACCTCCTGAACATTACTCAGCATGTACTGTTCCCAAAAATTAAATTCTCTTTCTATAAAATGTGTGCCATCCCTTTTCTGATGATCCTACCTCCTGTTCTTTTCTATCTTCTTTACAATACTCAAAACTTCTATAACATATGACATAGATTTTGGTTTCTTTAACTGCCTTTTTGGCACCCAATACCATTAAGCTTAGTAACATCATACTAGGTTTAGGCAATCAGATCCTTTAACCTAACACAAAAGTATAACTGCCTTAGTTATTACAACTGGTTCCACCAACATTTCTGTAACAAGTGCTCTGTAATGACTTTTTACAATCTAGGGGTTTGATGCATTCCTAAAATGTTGCCTATTACCTCTCACTTCCATTGCATGTTCAGCACTGGCTATCTACCAGAGGGAAAATCCTCTGAAGTTGAGTGAGACCAGACAGGATCTGGAGGCTTCTTTCAGTGGTGACTGTAGCAAAACAGGATGCAGTGGGAGATCCATTTGGAGATGGTTTGGCAAAGGCCACAAAAAGCTGGTCAGACTTCCTGACATTCTTTGCTTAGTCTAAGCAGTAACACAGTTGCCTATGCACATCCATGGTGTGAAGGATTCTTCTCCCTTGTTTTGAGGGTTAGGAAGGAAGGCAAGTAAGTGGATGGTTTGATTTAAAGAACTCTCTGTAACCACTTTAGACATAAAGGAGGTGTTAGTCCTAACCGACTGTCAGGGTGGAAAGTGATGAAAGGTTCCACACACTTAGGGGGCCTGAACTCTGAAACCCTTCTAGATGAAGTAATGGCTATCAGGGAAGGCCACCTTGCATGTCAGGAACCCAAAGAGGGCACAAGGCATAAAGAGCCACAATTAGAGCTCTCATCTCTTTTATGCTGATATGATCCACCTGTTGCTGGAAAGACCAAACTGCCTGGATCCTGATGTTGGAAGAGGCTCTCAACCGTGATCAGAAGCATCTGTTTACAGGTCCTGAATGGGAAGAGGGACAAAAGATAGGACAGGATTCACAGCTATCTGCCTAGTCCACCATAG
The DNA here is from genome assembly GCF_019279795.1 of Protopterus annectens. Taxonomy (NCBI): domain Eukaryota; kingdom Metazoa; phylum Chordata; order Ceratodontiformes; family Protopteridae; genus Protopterus; species Protopterus annectens. The sequence continues at coordinate 1,276,220,755 of NC_056743.1, forward strand.
GAACTAGAGTCTGAGGCAAGGCAAGAGAGGTATGAGAGAAAATACAGAGAATGGCAATGTTGAAGTCAAGCAGTTCTGAGATACACATACAAAAATTTCCTCAGGTGGAGCACAGGGAACCACAGAACAGTGGATGTTATGAACTCCAGAGCTTGAAGAAGCGCTCTTGCAGAAGAAAAAGAATGAGCGTAGCAATCAAGGACCTTGGGATGATGAAGCAAAGGCGTCATTAGCAAGTTTTCCTCTGAATCCTGCAACCCACAAAACTTGGTCTTGAGAATGGAAGAACAGATGTTTTAAGTATCTTTATTGAATTATCACTTAAGACACAGGCAAACATACATTTATATAAAAGAAAAACTGTAGTAACATGTTCCTAGTTACAAAAATTGTACATCACACACATTTTTTTGTTCAACTATCACCCTAACAATACATAAACATCTCAATTCTTGCCTTCTCTTAAACATCACCCCTACTCCAAAACATTATTCTGCATTTATTGTCCCACAATGTCCATTTTTTCTATGTAATTTGCTCCTACCCTTTTCTAAAGATGCCACTTCCAATTCTTTTATCACTATAACAATATTTAATACTTCAAAAATAGCTGGTTTAGATTTGTATTTCCATTTTTCTAGTAACTGTTTTTTTGGTAGCCAACAGACTTAAAACTTAAAGCCTTACTATGTCTAGGCAATGCAGATCCTGTATACCAGCTCAAAATAATTTCCTCAGTTACACCTATTTGCTCAACCACTATTCCTGTAGCAATTTTTAAAGTCTGCCACCTCATTACATGCCCAAAACGTGTTCTGCACTATGCCTCCAACATTTGGCATCTACTTGAAGAAAAATTATTTGCAGTCTGTTTGGGGTATGAAAATACCTATGCAAACTCTAAACCTTCTAGACTTTACCATATATTTGGAAGCCATACAAATGTCCTTCCATTATTTCCTTGTGAAATGCTTATCCAATCTCTCTTCCCAATCTTTTCTAACTTCCACTGTCTGGTTACTATAGTTACAGTGCACAAATTTATATGCCCTACTAATTATCCCTTTAACAGGTGTTTCTGTTCTAAATTCATCTGAAAAACTCTACCAGAGCAGATCTTCACCTCAGGATTCCCTTAACCTGTTCTCTTTGCCTATACTCTTATATCAACCCTTAACAGAGGTGGTGGTCTCTAGCCTGCAGTCTGAACATCATCTTGGCCTCTTCCCATTTCCTCTCTTATTTGCTCCCAATATCTTGGCTCCTTTACCAGTTTTCTCTAGTAAATTCCTTCTCCTCTTAACTATTCTCTGTACCAAATGCAGTCATCCTTATTAGCAAAATATTTCTCCTTTCTCATGTTGGCTTAGTTATTAAAGTACTTTCTACTACTTTATGAATATAATATTCTGTATGGCTGCTGTTATCCTTGAGGTTCCACATCCAAAATCCCACTTTCACCTTATTTCTTGCATTTCTCCCCTGCTTCATTATCATCCCTTTCCATTTTGAATTATAGCTTTCTACTTGTGTTATGTATATGAACCTTAACTGTGTAGCTGCAAAATATCCCTTCAAGTCAGATAATCCTAAACCATCTTCTTCTAGTGGAAGTATCAACTTATCTCAACTTGATGCTTGCCCTCTGCCCCTCCCACATAAATTTCTTCAACTCTTTATTAATTACTGCCCACACTTCCTTCTCTGGTGAATAAAAATATGTCTGATGTTACTATAAAACTAAAGTAACTAAACATTTTCAATGCTTGTATCTTGCTAACTATAAACAGCTTCCAGTTTCTCAGTTTTTGTATGATCTTTCGTTTAGTCTCTTCTCACATATTCTTAGATGCCATAACATAATCCTTTTTTATTCTAGACAACTAAAGACTTCACACTTTATGGATTTCCCATAAATATGGGTACCGATGAACCAATTTGTGTGGGTACATAGTTACATTACAACTAAAGTCTTTATTTTATCTTCATTAATTTTATGTCTCGAAAAGACATGAAACTGTCTCAAAATGTTCCACAACACTCAGATGTCCTTTACTGGTTTCATCAGGTACAAATTAATATAGTCTGCAAATAAAGCCAACTTTTCTTGATTACCATACCAATCATATCCTTCAATTTCTAAGTCTCTTATTTGTCTTTGGCAATGTCTCTAAATATAAAGCAAATAAAGTGGAAAGCGGATACCCATGCCTGGCTCCTCTGTTCAGAGGAAACGAGACCGAGGAACCCTCGCACGTTAATTTTGCCTCTGATCGTGCATATCCTAATTAACCTAATTATTTTATCAGGGGAATGCAAATGCTTCCATACCCCTACTCAAAATTGCAGCTTACTTTGTCAAATGCTTTTTCTGCATCAAGATCCTCTAACTGCGATATTTTCTTATATTCTGCTTCCCTCTGGATCATCATTGTTCTATTAATGTTTATTAAATGTTTGCCTCCTCTCCACAAAACAATAATCCATATTTGTCTGCTTTAACACCTTTGCCATTCTTTTGGATATTATACACAAACACTTTATAATCATGGTTTAAAATCAAAAGGGGTCTATATGAAGCTGAGTTTGATTAGTCTTCTTTAGATATTACAGCTACCGCAGCTTTCTTCCAGGATGCTGGTCCTTCCCCTCATTTTATAATACTGTTACACAAAAACTCCCATATCTTTTCCAAGCTTCCACAAGAATACCATTTATTCCTGGAGACTTTCCTCAAAAGGATTATACATCATTTTTATCTCATTTCCTCCTGTCTTAACGGTTAACTGTTGAGTGTCATCTACCTCTAACCTTGGCATACTCAAGTCTTCCATTAAAAACTTCCATTTGTGCTCTTTCTTAATTTCAGTGATTCATACAAATTTTCATAAAATTTCTAAAATATCCCCAATACTTCTATAGGATCTCTGGTTATTTTTCTTGTTATAGGCTCCCTAAGATTGGCAACAACACTTTCAAATTCCTGTTACCTACATCATTGTGCTAAAAGTTTTTGTGCTCTAAAGTTATCATCAAAAGAAATTTGCTTAGCAGCAATCTTCCTAAACTCATGCATATTATCCAGATACTTCCTTATTTTCTCTTTGGCATTCCGCAGTTGAGCCTCTGCTTAGTTTGTCGGTCCCTTAATTCCAGTTACTTCTTAACTGTACATCTTTCTTTTATTTCTACCTTATTTTTAAATTCCATTTTCATTGTATCCCACTGATTACCTGTAACTTATGAAAAATTGCCATCTTCCCTAAAAACTCTAGTAATTTCCACTACTCATCCCTTATATTCCTCTCTTTTTAACAGGTAGGTGGGGAAGCACCACTGTCTCATTTTTACCTCAGTTGTTTTTGGCTCATGATCGAAAATAGTTACTGGATGCGTGCTAAAGATTTCAATTAAATGACATGTTCCCAAGAAATATAAATTCTGTCTTGTCCAGCCCACTTATTGTACCTTGTAGAATATGTGTAAATTCTCCCAAGTTCCTACTACTGAATTCATGTCTTCCATACCAAATATCATTATAAATATACTCTCTCATTATATTTTCTCTTCTAGGTCTCTCAAATACACCCCTATTGTTGCAGTTCCTGTCCCCACCTATAATTAATATTCCCTGCTGAAAGCTGTTTCTCCCCAAATTTTCTTAAGCTACATAATATCAGTTTTAGGTGGAATATTAATACATGCCAGTGTAATCCTCCTCCCTTGCCAGTAGCCCTACTACCAAAAATGTATCATCTTTTTTTCCACTTCTATCACTACAGTAGCTCCTCTACATATTAGTATAAGTGCTCCCAGTTTATTCTGTCCCTGACAGTCTGCTATCTATTCTGAAAACCTTTTATCAAATTTGCATGCTCACGTCAAATAGTCTCCTGTAGCACTGATATTTTTACTCTGTATTTCTTAACACAATTCAATAATCTCACCTGTCTATACCTGTAATGCCAGTCACTTTCCAAAATAATACGCATAATGCACCCGTTATAAGAAGTTATTACTCCCACCTATTACATTTGACAGCTTCTGTAAATGTTTATTTCCAGCTTGTCTGTTAACATGCACCCACTAATGTTTGGCAGGTTGATCTTTTAAACAGCTGTTTGCCAACCCCACTTGAACCTGTCATATTTTATAAAACTTTGTTTTACTGAAAACCCTCAAACAAAAAAAAAATATAAAAAAAAAACACAACCACAACAGCACCCCCATAACCTATTAACACACAAACACAAAACTATGTACATCTTCAAATAATGAAGTTTAATCTTCCTGATAGAAACAACTATCCCAGACAGCTGCACCAACAGGCATTACCTAATGTAAAACTAATGTTAGCCATGCAAAGGCGCTGTTACAGCCTGACCTCCTCTTTACACAAATTGCTGTATGTTCTTGTCATAACTTTATTCCCCTCCAAGATGTAAAAAACAATTTGTACATTTTCAGAAAGCATGAACTTTTAGACTTATGAAAAACTGCAATGGCTTTCTTTAAATAAAACAATTTATATATCGTTCTGCTAAATACACTGAAGTATTTAGGTACCAGGATATCTGAAAACTTAAATTTTTACTAAGCTGCTTGCCCTAGTACCTTTTTAATTAAAAGATTCCCTCAGGAAAAATTCCCACAACTCTCAAGTTTCATTGCCAGCACCTGTAATCTGCTTATCTCAATGGAAACATAACAAAATGTGCAGCTGTTCTCAGCTGCAGACTTCCCAACTCACAATGGACATTTGCTGAAACAAAAATTTTCCTTACAGTAACAGTGTTTTTATTTGAAAGAAGCCCACATGCATAAACACATACACCCCCCCAAAAAAAACTTATTCGACTAAGCCAAATACATTAATCCAGACATTCACTTATGCAAAAATAGGAGAAAACATCTCAACATGTACTATGATCAGCATACTTTTTTTTTTTTTTTTTTTTTTACAAGAAACATCTTTATTAAATTATCATACACGGCACCCCCTACCCCAACACCCCGAGATTACTACATATGGACTTAAACATGCTTTTGTACAGTCTTTTTCTTTCTATATTGTAATGCCTATATTTTTTAAACTATAAAAAAGTACTTGTTTACTTTTGTATCGCACACAATAATCACCGAAAATGCTTTACTATATAACATGCAATTTATATCATGAAATATTTTATCCAAATACTAATAAAATTATTTTACTTCGAGTTACCCCTTTTTACTTTTTAGTGTCCTTTCAAACATTAATGGCATGAAGTACGGTACATCACTTTCAGTCCCGATGTGATGACATGAGGTAGTGCCATCTGTGTCTGGCAGAGTAGGGCTGTGGATGTGTAACATATGCCATCATAGCAAGTTGGGGTTTTGTAAAGAATTTTATTTCATTTGACTATCACACTGATTTGTACAGATAGTTTCTGTTAAAAATGTATTTGTAAAGATGCCTGTGTTAAAAGTGCAACAGTTTAATGAGTGGGTCTTCCTGGACAGAAGAGAGATATGCATGTATGTCAGACAGTATTATTAGAAGTGATTAAATGTGCATGTTTTAACAGAGAATTCTGGAAGGTAAGAGGTTAATCACCATCCAGCTAATTAGATTTTATCTTACAGGTCTGATTGCAGCCAGAGATGGAAAATGTCAGGGAAAACCAGGACTAGGAATCTTACTGCATTGTCCTTAAGGGTGAACTAACTGCTACCCTGGAAGGGTGAAAGTTTCTGAAATTGTTTTACAGCTTTCAGATGCTGCAAAAAAAATCTTAAAGCTCTAGGTGTGTATTGTACCAGAGTCAGGCGACCAGATGTGATGCCATTCTACAACCAGCATTGAAATGACTTTCTAGATATTACTGAGAGATATGATGGAGCTCTTGCAGTAGCACTGTTTTTTTTTTTTGGAACAGGACAGGAAAGATCTCTCAGATATCTCACACAACCTCACACCTCATCTTGCCTTACTGTAGTAACTTAACTAAGGAAAAAAGTTATGCACTCACCATAACATTCCATGTGAGTTGTTCCATCTCGCTTTCATTCTTCACTGATGCGTTCGGAACTGATCTTCGGCTCCGACAGGGCCGATTAGCAAAGCTCAAAGATTACCAGTAGCCTGAGACCAAGCCCCTTATCCCATGATGCATTGCAGGAATTATCTCAGATCTTGTTTGCTGTGTGTATCATATTCTAGTAAAAAGGACTAATCTCCCAAGACAGGAAAAACATTGAATAGCCAGGATGAAGTCAGTCTCCAGGTCAACCGTCAGCCAGGTGGGGGAAGGAGGGAGGGAGGGACGCGAGAATGAAAGCAAGATGGAACAACTCACATGGAATGTTATGGTGCGTATATAACTTCTTTATGTGAAGTTGTTCAATCTTGCCGTTCATTCTTCACTGATGGGTAGTATCCCTAGCACCCTAAATCCTGGGTGGATCACGGGAGTACATTTTTCAGGACCTCAGAACCAAAGGAAGCTCTGTCCCTGGAGGCCTTGCCCACTTTGTAATGAGTGATAAAAGTGTGAGGCTTAGACCAAGTGGCTGCAGCACAGATATTATCCAGTGGTAACTTGGCTTTAAAGGCCGAAGAGGTAGAGACTGCTCTGGCTGAATGCGCCTTCACTTTATGCAACAAAGACCTATTAGCAGATGAGTAAGTGTAGGTGATACAATCTGAAAGCCACTTCGAAAGGGTTGTTTTAGCCACTGGTCTACCTTTTCTGGCTTTAAAGAATGAAACAAAAAGCTGGTCTGACTTTCTAAAGTCTTTTGTTCCGTCCAGATAATATCTAAGCTGTCTGTGAACATCAAGTCTGTGCAGCGTGTATTCTAATTTGTTGGTATGGTTGGGGAAAAAACGGGCAACTCAATAACTTGATTGATGTTTGTCTCAGAACAAACTTTAGGCAAAAAGGAAGTGTTAGTCCTAAGGGATACTCAGTCAAGATGAAAAATCATATATGGGGGCTTAACAGATAATATCTGAAGCTCTGACACTCTGCGGGCAGAAGTAATGGCCACCAGAAAAACAGTTTTCCATGACAGAAACTTGAGCTCACAAGATGATGCTGGTTCGAAGGGAGAAAGAATACGGGAAAGCATGAAATTCAAGCTCCAGGGAGAATGAGTCTTCACTGGAGGTCTCATGTGAAAGGTACTTTTGAGGAAGGCCTTGGATAACTGGTGTTGCATAATATTCAGTCCATCAATATCTAGAGGAAAATTAGATACAGCTGCTAACTGGACCCTAACGGTAGCAGCTGCGGCTCCTTCGTGAAATATCTTGGTCAAGAATGCTGGTATGGATGACAATGGAGCTTGGTAAGGATCAAGATTTTTGTTAGAAGCCCAAATGGAAAATCTTTTCCACTTAATAAGATACAATTTTCTGGTGGAAGGTTTGTGGGAAGCCAACAAAATTTGACTTGTGGCATCTGAAAGATTATGAAGCCTGGCTATACGGGGAACTGGAGCAGCCAAGCAGTTAGCTTCAGTGACTGCAAGGAAAGATGGAGATCCCCTGACGGGTGTGTCAGAAGGTCTGGAACTGGGTCCAGGATACATGGATCCTCCAAGAGATGATGGTAAAGAATTGAAAACCAAATCTGCTGAGGCCAATGAGGGGCTATAAGAATGACAGTCCTTCCCAGCGACTTTGCTTTCTGTAAAAATCTGGGTATCAGCAGAATTGGGGGAAATGCAGAGAGAAGACCCAGGGGCCAATCGTGTACGAGTGCCTCCCTCGGGGGTTCTCCCGGAGGGGGAATCAGGGCAAAGTAGCTTCTGCATTTGGTGTTGATGTGGCTGGCAAAAAGATTGCAGCAAGGCTGGCCCCATTTGCAGAAAATTCTGTCTGCAATCTCCTGTTTTAGGGACCACTTGTGTAGCAACAAAATTGCCCTGCTCAGCTTGTCCGCTATCACGCTGGATCTCCCCGAGATGTGCATTGCCAACAGAAAGCGCTGGGATGACACAGCCCACTGCCAGACTCTGAGGGCTTCTCAGCAAAGGGGGCAAGACTTGGTCCCACCCTGTTTGTTCAAATACCAGACCACTGACATGTTGTCTGTCTGTATGGCAATTGTCCCTAGAGGGAGAGAGACCTGAAAGTACTGCAACGCCAGAAGTACCGATCTCATCTCTAGGACACTAATATGCACATGTGACTCTTGATCCGTCCATGTGCCTTGGGCAGTCTTTCCCTGAAAATGCTCCCCACCCTATCAGGGAAGCATCCGTAGTCACAGTGGCTACTGGAGGGAGGAGTACAAAGGGGTGTCCTACTGTGACATGTAGAAACATCAATTACCACTGAAGATCCTTCTTGCAAGAGTCTGTAATCAGAATAATATGGTTCATTGGCAACTCCTAGAAAGACCACTGAGTTAACAGGAGACACTAAAGAATCTGCATATGCATCCTCAGCAATGGAATGGCTAAAATTGCTGCCGCCATCAAACCTAGTATTTTCAAGACCTCTGAGGCTGGAGCTCTGTTCTCTGAAACCAGTGAAATGATGCGTTGGTGAAGAATTTATACCCTTTTGACTAGAAGACGTAGAGTGGTGGTTGAAGTGTCTAACTCTGCCCCTATAAAGATGATATGCTGTGAAGGCAACAAGGCAGACTTTTCGAAGTTGACCATAATGCCTAAGTGGTTGCAGAGTGTCAGAGTGTATTCTGTTGCCTGAATCAGTTGATGCCTGGTGGTGGAGGTAAGGAACCAATAGTCTAGGTATGGAAACACCTCGAAATCCTAGATGCTTCAGGTGAGCCGTGACCACTGCCATAAATTTGGTAAACACTCTGGGGGCTGTAGTGAGACCAAAGGGCAGGGCTCGAAACTGGTAGTGACTGGCTTCCAGAAGGAAACGCAGATGATCTCTGGATGGTCTGGCCATTTTTATGTGGTAGTATGCATCCTTGAGATCGATCGAGCACATCCAATTGTCCTTCCCCAAGAAGGGGAGTATGGACTGAAGCATGACCATCTGAAACTTTTCTTTTTTTTTTACAAATTGGTTCAGTCTGCTGAGGTCCAAAATGGGTCTCCAGTCCCCTGTTTTCTTTGGAACCAAAAAGAATCTTGAGTAAGTTCCGAATTCTGTTTGGTCTGCTGGGACTGGTTGGATGACTCTTACTTCTAGCAACTTGTGTACCTCTATGGTTGCTTGTTCCCTGTAACTGGGTGAAACATCCGGGATTCTCTTGACGGGAATGGGAGGAGCAAAGAACGGTATGAAAGACCCTCTGGAAATGATGCTTTGTACCCATCTGTCATTTGTGATACCTAACCAGGCTTCTGGGTACAAAGATAAGCGATCCGACCACCTCCAGAGCAGGGCAGTCGTGCCTCCTCTCAGTAGCACTGGTAGGGTTGGCCAGAGAAATGATCGCTTGTTACCCTGGTGTTGCGGACCCCCTCTGCCAAGAGGGCGGCGTCTTCCATTATTACCCCCTCCTCTGCCCCTGGAGGGGGGTTCTCCACATGTGTCCTGAAAGGCTCCTTGGGCTTTCCGGAACCACATCTTCCCTCCCCCTTTGGCCTTTGGGAAAAGGCCGAGTAGGGGTGGAAAAACGGACTCCGACGGCAGAGTCTTTCCCTCCTGTTCACACCTGGTCAATGAAGACTTGAAAGGCTCCGCAAAGGAACAGAGGCGCATCCAGGCATGCCTGCGAAGAGCAATCCCTGTGCCTGCAGCCCTACTCGACTATCAGCCGCATATGATATGAGGCGCATGGATGAGTTCATAATGGAAATAAGGGTAGCAAGCTGGGCCGAAACTTTGTCTGCAGCTACAGTACCCTGAAGAGAATCACCCAGCTCCTTAAGGAGATCTCTTTGCAGTCTGGTGAAATGGGTCAGATAGTTCAGTGATCGCAGAGTGAAAGTTACTGAACTAAACATGTGTTTCCCATATCTATCCATGATCCTGGACTCTCTATTAGGAGGATGGACAGATGCAGAAGTTTCCGACAATTCCTTCTTTGTGGCCGCCACCACCACCATGACATCAACAGGAACTCCCTTAGAAAGGATTTATCGACATGGGCAGAAATAAATTTACTGGGCCTCCGGGGGACAAGCTCCATGGACTCCGGTGACTCCCATGTCCTACGAGAGACCAACTGCAAAAGGTCATCATACGGTGGAGACACCCAAGAGGTGGAAGGTTGAGACCTGAAAGCCTTCAGAAGAACAGACTCATCCTCAGTAGGGCTTTTGGACTGCCAAGCGCCCCTTTGCCTAAGGATCTCAAGTATCTCCTGCAAAGGAGATGTCCTCAGAGGGGGATCAAGGGGACCCTTCTGACTCCTCCAAATCAGTGTCAGATGTCAAGGACTCCTGTGGGGAGTCCAAGTGCCTCCTCTTGCATAGCCTCTTTCTGGGTACTTTCTAAGTGGGGACTTCTGGGGAAGTCGCAGAAGAGCAGGAAGCACACAGAGAGGCTAACTGAGGCTCTGGGTCTCTACCCTTTGGATGACAGATGGTAGCAGAAGCGGACACAAGCACGTTAAGGGAAGAAGAGGCCAAACCTGATGATGAGGAAGTCTTTGGAGACAACACTTGCCTCATGGCTTCGAAAGAATCACATCTCCGATGAGGAGTCGATGGACCCGAAGGAACCGCAATCCCCCCCCGCACCGATGCCATGGGCTTGAGCCCGAGGTAGGAGCCGAGCTCACCCGAGCCGAAGCCTCGAGAGGAAGAGTCGCCACTGACGAGTCAGTGCGACTATCCTCCCCGGATCCGACAGAGGAGCGTCGGCTCCTAGAGTCCCTGGTCAGCACCGAAGATGTCCGAGCAGATGGAGCCGACGATACTGGAACAGTCGTCGACTCCAAGGGTTCTACAATCAAGTCGGCCTCCTTCAGCTCCGAAGGACCGGTACGGCTCAGAGGAAGCGTAGTCAAATCAGGAAGTGTGGTCTTCAGCTCTGACACCCAGGTCGGAGCAGACAACAATTTAGCTAGGCCTGGTGCCATTAAAAGCTTCTGTACCAGTCAATCCATGTCCGAATCAGAAAGGCTAACCGATGGTGCAGACTGAAGAAGTGGTGAAGGAGTCTTGGAGACCGGTTCCAAGCCAGAGTCACAGCTCTGAAAAGAACAGTCTGTTGACTCCGAAGGCTGTGGAGCCGAAGTCACAGTATATTCCACTTTTTTTGATTTAGACTCAGTGGAAGACTGAGGATTTTGATGGTTTGCTGGCCCCATCCTCGTCAGACAAAGCTTCTACAAAGGGGTGCTTAAGGATACCTCAATCTATGAGTTTCCTCCTTCCTCTCAGCCAGCACCCTAGTAGAAAAGGAGTGGCAGATACTGCAGGACTCCTGAAGGTGCTCCTCACCCAAACAATAAACACACTGAACATGTGCATCTGCCACAGACATTTTTTGTCTGCAGTCTGCACATTTTTAAAGCCAGACTTCGGAAGTTTCTCTTTATCTTCAGACATCATTAGAAAAATAACCACTATAAGACTATCAGCAACTTTGACAAACACCCACCCAAAGGGGCCACTCTAAATATAATACAACAGAGAAATATACTATAAACTATTCTAAAACTACTGAGGCAAAAGGCCAAGAAGCAAGAAGTCACACAAAACATGGCAAAGTTATAAAAGGGAAAGGGGAACACTTTTAAACAGTAACTATATCTAGCTATATATAAGCATATAAAACAGAAATATGAAGAAAAACTTGCAAATATGTAGAAAATCCCACAAAAAGTTTCAAGCAATGCTGGAAACCCAGAGATCAGTGCCATGGCAAACTAGATCTGAGGTAATTCCAGCAATGCATCATGGGATAAGGGGCTTGGTCTTGAGCTACTGGTAATCTTTGAGCTTTGCTAATTGGCCGTGTCGGCTCAGAGGATCGGCTCCAAACCAATCAGTAAAGAATGAATGGCGAGATTGAACAACTTCACATCAGTAATTATTTAGTCAGGAAAACAGTTAGATTAGTCTAGTATTGTTTTTCTGCATCTGTGTGAATCTATTCAACTGCTATTTTTTTACATCTCCTGTGACTGAAACTCTGGTGTTTATTTTAACTAGATATTCAGTATTCAAGTTTTCTACTTTATTATTAAATATTTCTATACCTTTCATTATGGCTGGTCTTTTACAGAATACTTTAAACATCTTAAGAGTACTTGTGTTTATTTCAGTGACACTGCAGCTGTTCCTGAAAGCCTTGCTGCATTGGTCAAACTCTACCATTTGTAATAGTATTAATTTTACTCAGTATAACTGGGTACTCTTGTTAAGAGCCTTAGGGTAGCTGACTGATAGTGTAATTACCTTATAGTCTGGGCAGAGGGGGCACAGCTGGTAAACCTGTGCCAGCCCTTCCCAGGTATGTGTGCGCCAGAAAATCAAATATCCAAGTGTGTGTGTAAGTTACTTGGAACAGGGACACAATGCTCCAAAGTGGTCAGTGTAGAGTCTTGCTTGGGGCAAAGACAGAGAGTCCAGCCAGGTCTAGAGTGTGCTCCCTATGTGCTCTTAAGGAAAACTATGCTTGGTGCAGAAAGCTGCATTTGAAAATACTGTGTGTCCATTTTTTCCCTAGTGGCCATCCCTCACCTGTGTCAGTGGTGGGGACTGAGGCTCCTTTACTACTGGCCCAGAATAGGGGCCATCACACCCCCAACAAGTTTAACAAAGTCAAAAGTCCAATCATTCTAGGCAACTTTTTCTTGTAAAGTATTACTTTACATTATGGCTGGTCTTTTACAGAATACTTTAAACATCTTAAGAGTACTTGTGTTTATTTCAGTGACACTGCAGCTGCTCCTGAAAGCCTTGCTGCATTGGTCAAACTCTACCATTTGTAATAGTATTAATTTTACTCAGTATAACTGGGTACTCTTGTTAAGAGCCTTAGGGTAGCTGACTGATAGTGTAATTACCTTATAGTCTGGGCAGAGGGGGCACAGCTGGTAAACCTGTGCCAGCCCTTCCCAGGTATGTGTGCGCCAGAAAATCAAATATCCAAGTGTGTGTGTAAGTTACTTGGAACAGGGACACAATGCTCCAAAGTGGTCAGTGTAGAGTCTTGCTTGGGGCAAAGACAGAGAGTCCAGCCAGGTCTAGAGTGTGCTCCCTATGTGCTCTTAAGGAAAACTATGCTTGGTGCAGAAAGCTGCATTTGAAAATACTGTGTGTCCATTTTTTCCCTAGTGGCCATCCCTCACCTGTGTCAGTGGTGGGGACTGAGGCTCCTTTACTACTGGCCCGGAATAGGGGCCATCACACCCCCAACAAGTTTAACAAAGTCAAAAGTCCAATCATTCTAGGCAACTTTTTCTTGTAAAGTATTACTTTACAAATGCGACTGATGCTTGTCTTCTTCCTATTCATCTCCATCTCCCAACCAAAGACGCCAGTTCATATCCAAGGTACTCCCAATTCTTCTAGTCAACTCCTGTGCTTTTTTTCTGTCTTTCAAGCATCTTCCTCTGGAACACTGGAAAAAGTTCCATGGGCAAAAATCCCTTTATTATCAGAAGAATGAGAAGCAGAGACCCCCTTTTGTTAGATGGCTCACTTTTTATTTGATAAACTTCTGTATTTTCTCCTTAGCCTGTTCTGCATCAAAAAATTACTTAGATCCTCCAGGAAAAAAAAAATCTGAGGACAGTACCTTGAATCTCACACCTGATTCTCGACACACCCTGACTGCTGGGATAAATTTGCTTCTCTGCCTGAAGTACAGTAAATAATCATTTTCCACAAACAAGTCTGCTGTCACCATTTTTTAATACTTTGCAAATGCAAATGACAAAAAACAGTTGAAATCCAAAAACGTACCACGGAGCCCTTGTACCAGCAACAACAAGTAGGTAGTCTTAACGAATTTTATTTATCACAAACGTTTTACGCACTAAGGTGCAGCTTCCTCAGAAAACAAATTAACAATGAGTAAAAGTGCCGCCTTTTATACAAGGCAAAGGAAATGACAACATAGCAAGGTAAAACTCATTGTAGTAATTGGAAAGCAGGTATAAACCTTCACAAGAACAACTTGTTCCTCAAAAAATACAAACATTAATTCATGTTAGTAATAACCATTTCAAAGTGTGAAATTTACCAAGAAAGTAAGCATAAAATTAAAATAACATATTTAAAATTCTTAAAATATGTAAATGAAATCATGACATTAAAGTGAAAATTCAACATAAAAGGTCATTCAAATAGCAACTCATAAAAAGTAAATGTAATATGCAGTAATGGATTAAATCTTGTTAAAAAAGTAATGGTAATCCATTGTAAGTATAAAAGCATAATGAGCATCTATGTGCCTTAAAGATATTATTGTATAAACAACAGTAATAATTAAAATCTAGACAGTAATAAACATGAGAAGTGCTACACCAAAGGCACACCACATGAAGTCAGAAACAAAAAACACGCCACATGAAGTCAAAAAATATATATTATATGTATTCTGGGAAAAATCATATGTATGCAAAAGTAATTAAGGTATACATACATAGGAAGGTACTACCTTAAATAACTCCTCAACTTGAGTACTGCTGAGATGTTACAGTTTTCATTTAAACCCGGGTAGCAAAATGCGTCTAAAGTTATTTAAGGTAGTACCTTCCTATGTATGTATACCTTAATTACTTTTGCATACATATGATTTTTCCCAGAATACATATAATATATTTTTTTGTTTCTGACTTCATGTGGCGTGTTTTTTGTTTCTTGACTTGGCGTGGTGCCTGGTGGTGTGTTTCTTCATAGTTATTACTGGTCTAGATTTTTAATTATTACTGTTGTTTATACAATAATATCTTTAAGGCACATAGATGCTCATTATGTTTTTTACTTATAATGGATACCATTACTTTTAACAATAACATTTCACACTTTGAAATGGTTATTACTAACATGAATTAATGTTTGTATGAGGAACATAGTTGTTCTTGTGAAGGTTTATACCTGCTTTCAATTACTACAATGAGTTTTACCTTGCTATGTTGTCATTTCCCTTTGCCTTGTATTTTACCTCATTGTTAATTTGTTTTCTGAGGAAGCTGATAAATAAAATGGAATACTACCTACTTGTTGTTGCTGGTCGTTTTGGATTTCAATTTTTTAATACTTTGCCCTTCTGCCACAGTTTTGTCACGATCAACTGTTTCTGCTGCTATGAGTAGATCTTTACTAATACTGGTCTTAGGTGCTTTCTCATGGCCAGGTTTGGAGCATTCACACAATGTGCCCTTTCAATTATTAGCTCCTGCTGTGGAATTCCAGTCCAGTTGCTAATTTGTGATTTTATAAATTTCAAATAGTTTCTTCCTTCTAGATACTCCGGTATAGCACAAAATTTCAGGTTTTCTTTACACGTACTGTCCTCTATCTATACCAGTTTTTGAAACTGCTCTTACTGAACAGTCTCATGCTCAACCAGCCTTTTCTTCATTTTGACTTCTGATTTATACTGTTTTATCAGTTCATATGAACATCTGTTTAACGCTTCTTCCATTTTTTCTAACTGTTCTGTTATTGAGTTGACATATTCCTCCAATATTTCATTAACTTTGATCAGCTCTGAGCTCATCAGATTTATTTTTTCCTCTAAATTACTGGAAGCCATGTCTTGTACCAAAGCTGAGGCCTGAGCTGCTGTTTGCCAAACACCTGTAGGATTTTTCCCAGTAAGTGTTATCTCTACACCTTTTCTAGTTGATTTTCTTTCAGGCTCTTTGTTCTTTGCTGGCATACAGGCAGTGTACTTACTAGCCGGTAACTGAATTTTACTAAAACGGGCTGAATTACTAGCCTTTTATCTTTCAGTTTCTTTTTTCACACTGGGAGAGCTGATGTTAAGCTGTTGATCAGTGTGCGGCCCATCTTGAAATTCAGGTTGAAAACAGATTTTTTTTTTTTTTAGATTTAGAGTGCCCCCCCCACACTGTGGAGAAGCATGATATATTCACAATCCCGATGAAGAAGGTGCTGAGAGGTGGCTTGAATCAACAGGTCATCCAAATAAGGGAAAATGTCAAATCATTGAAGTTTACAGAAAGCTACCACTGGAGCCAGACATTTGGCAAAGACGCTCAGAGCTTTAGAAAGACCAAAAGGTAAAGCAGACAGCTGAAAATGTGAGGAAGAAACAGAAAAGCAACATTTTCCAGTAAAGAGGGTGAATAGAAATGTTAAGATGGGCGTCCTTCAGATGCAGAGACACAGGAAAGCCTGAGGAAGTAACAGGGGAGAAACAAAGACCGGTGAGACATCATCATGAAAGAGGGCACTTTCAGAAAGGTGTTGAGACATTGTGCATAGCATAGAGATGGCCGAGATGCAACGGATAGTAAAGTTACAAGTGGACAGACCACCAGGGCTTGAATGGGGTTGTCTATTTAAAGCTGGCACAGAGCATGCAAATTGCTTCAGTAATTACCCTATTAAGTACTACTGTTGTAAGATCCTAATTGGCTGAACTGTTAATGCCTGTTATAGTCTCTTCTTTTTTAGGGCTTGTCTTTGTGTTAGAGTAGTAGATATGATGAAGGGCTGACACCCTGAAAGGGGTTATCTGTTCTGTTTTCTTATTATTTTATTAAAATGGTTTTACACTGGCCTTGGCTGTGTTCACCGTACCATTTTTTTTCTGCTTCTACTTTGGTTTTTGATTAGGGATCAGAGTTTGGCTGCAGTTTGTATAACAGTTTTTCTACCATTCTTCTGTGTCCTCATTATTGTCTTCTCATCTATTTTTTTTTCTATTTCTACTACTTCTAAAATTAATTTCTTCTTTGTTCATTTTCTTCTCTATTTCCTTGCTCTTATTTTCATTTTTGCAATCCATCCATAAATGTCCAGTTTTGTTAACATTTCAATTCACATTTTTTGCATCATGTCCCATTTCCCCACAAATATAACATTTTCTTTTGTCAGAGTTACTTACCAAATGTCCTTTTGCACAAAAATGTTTTTCTATTTTTAACACAAAAGCCACCAATCCATGAACTCCTTCTGTCATAAACATTTGCACTCTGTCAAGTACTTTACATAGGTAGAGAGAGAGACTTTTTAAGTACTTTGCATAAAGTTTTCAAATGTGTTTTCGAAGTCTCTCTTTCTACCTATGTTTGAAACTCTACATGTATTTTCTTTTTGTGTGTCCCTGTTAAATTATTTTAACACAAAGATTCCATGGGTTAGTCTTTCGTTTTTTCATATTCTCCAAGAAAATTTTCCATTGAAAAAACAGTCTCAAATATGATGTCACAAAAATGTCCGTTTGTTAATAAGAATAAATACTCTTACCTCATGTGGTTTTACACTCAAAGGAGCTATTACATTGTCCCACATTTCATACTAGTCCATTTCTTTTTCTTTACACTGAATCCTTACCACATACTTCTGTTTTTCTTTTTTTTCTGTCTTCTTTTCTGCTACTTCCCTTTTGCTTTCTTTTATTTTCTCTGCACATCATTTCTTTCCGTCTCACCACTATTCTTCAGGATCGTCTCTGCATCCTCCTTTTGTATTTTCTCCATAATGTCCCCCTCAGGAAACATCTTCATTTTCTAGCTCACTTTGCTTCACCATTTCTTTAAGTAAATCATTCCAAGACCCTCCATCACTTGCCAACTCATCTTTATCAAAACAATTTCTTTGAAACATCTCCTCAGTATCCTGCACACATTCTGTGGTCTCAATATTTGCTTTCTCCTCCATTTATCTCACCACTCAGTCTCTTCCTCTATCAGCCTTCCTGTTTCTCTGGGCCTCCTCTGCACCTGGAACGGAAACAGGAAGTAATTCTGCAAAATGTCTCTCACTCGCAACAATGATGACTTGGAGAAGTTCTGCGATTCCCTGGCCTAAATTCCCCCTATTAGTATAAATACCACCTTAGGTCTCCCTAAAGAGAGGCTACCAGCCTAGTAGGACTAACCCAGTAAACAAAGAATAGACAGACGGACAGACAGAAAGAAACAATGTGCCTTCATCAGGCCAAGTCTTCCTAAAAGAGTACTCTTTGGGTTTACAGCAGGATGACAGTGGCCCCTTGCTATCACTGTTATGCCCCAAGACAGAGTGAACTTGGGAAGCATAAGCTAGGTCCCTGTCTTCCACTAAGACATCTGAGTCAGACAGCAGCTCAGGCAAGAGGATTTTTTTTCAGTGTGCACCACAGTACCAGTTGTGCCAGGTTCTACTACTGAGGGAGAGAGGATTGTCGGCCTTCTGTCATGCAGTCATACACTGGCGAATTCTAAAGGCAAAAATGGCCATGGCAGATGGTGCGTTTGTGTGTTGGGGGGGAGCAGCAGACATCTCAAAGTTCTGTGGTTGGTCCAAATGTGAACCACAGAAAAAACTAAAATATAAACTAACTAGAAATGAAAAGGTAAACAGCAAGCTTCCACAAAAAACACCAGAACAAATCTGCTAAAATTCACAAAACATCTTCTTGTGCAAAAAGGCATATTAATCTGATAATCATACTATTCCTATAAATATCTGAAATGCAGTTCTTCACACGTTACTGCATTTTCTCATTACACAAGTTAATCTCCACAATAACTAAACCAAACCAGAGTAACTATGACATTTAAGCATCCTGACTGATTACTAACAAACTGACTGCAGGATAACTTGAAACTATGAATTTATTGAGAAGTATACATGCCAGAAGCATCAGCGCTTGCAGGCCATTTCCTTGGAATATATACTACTAAACAGTAATCACATTTTCTGCATTCTGAATACTGCGAACAAGATGGACTTTTATTTGGAAAAATAAATAAATCTCCAGTAAGCGCTTTCATCTTTTATTCTTTAAAAACGTATTCAGTCAAAAGGTGTACATTGTTTTCGGAGTGTTGAGCTTTTTTTTTTTTTTTGCTTTTAGTTTTAGGGTTTTGAGTCTATATTGGACTTTCTTGCTCTTGTGAGTGAATACACTTAACTCTGTGCACTTCAGCAAGAAGGCCAACATTCACTAACCCTCACTTCTCCCAACTACCATCACTAGTATACCCCAATAAAACAGAGAAAAGCAGAACACCACAATGACAAAGTCTACCTCCTGCCAAATAAAGCTATCTGATGTATCCCTTACTAGTCCCACTTCAAAATTAAACTCTGAAGACGCAAAGATCACTGACAAATTAAAAAAAACAAGCACCACAGTTTATACATTTTACTGATTTCAAAGCTTCTACTGTACACTGATGTAAAACTCCACTGGATGAGTTCGAAGCACTGTGGAATTATATAGGTGAAAACTACTCTCATTTCTGATAGAACAGCTGCAGAGAAAAACGCTCAAATCCGTCTCAGATCAACATAACAACCCATCAACTCACCTGAATGTGTAGTTCCAATGGCACAGGCCTGACATTTGGATGGAAGTTGAAAGTTGCAGTGGTACTGCAACCTAACCAATGGGCCACATCCTTTGCATTGGAAAGGGAAGAACTAAGAGCAACAATTCTGATTGGCCGTTCAATCTGGGACGAGATATACCTCATTCTGGAACAGATGACCTCTAGAACTGGCTATAGAAGAAAAGGCAAAGAGAGTCATTTCCAAACTTACAGGTATGAAACAAAACTTTACTGATGACCTAAAGCAGCGACAGACATCTTAATGCACGTGTCATGTTCAAGCTAGTAGCAATTGTCCTGAACATAATGACAATCCAGCTTTGAGCAACAGGTTTAGACATACTACATTAAATAAGCTACCATAACTGACAAAAAAGCACCCCCCCCTCAAAAAAAAAAACAAAACAAATGCATAAATAAATAAAAGTAAATTAAATACAATGATGAAAGCTTTGTATGTAAAACAGTGCTTTAAGCACCATTCAAGTAATTTCCTGCAGCATGCACAGTGTTTCAAGAACATCTGTTAATTTAACAACTTTACTGGCTTCTTGACAAGAACACACTGAATGAGCAACCTGTTATTTTCAGAAGAACTGTAAAAAAGGTCAACACTTACTCCATTTTCCCCTCCTATCAAGTGGGTCTCATCTACAATGAAGAGGTTAACATTCTGAACATTTTTGCGCTGCTTCCAACGACGGGAGAGAATGTCCCACTTATCAGGGGTACTAATGATGATATTGCCCTTCCCCAACAATTTAAGGTCCGTGCTTGTCTCCCCAGTCAACAGCACCACTTTCTTATTTAACTTCTCTTGGAATTTCTCATACCAGTCCACAAACACCTGGAAACAAAACAGAATACAGCACCATAAACCAAACTGTCTCATACCACTCATGAATGCATAGTTAAGGGCTTCATAACAATAAAATTAAGCCCCCACCTCCACCCACACGCTTTAAAGAGTTTATAATTTCCTTGTGCCACTCAATTTAAAAATTGTTTATCAGCACTAATAAAAATGAAAAGCTGTCAGTTAGCAAGCTATATACCATATGTATGGTATTCAGACTTCAAACACTCTTGTACACTACAATAAGACCGACCCAATTTATCAAAGTAAGCAGAAACAAACTCAGCCAGAACACTTGAGGGTATACCGAGGAATCCGGGGACGAATAAGTTATTTTTCTTAAGAATTTCTTTCCTTTAAATTTAACTGTAAACGGCCAAAAACAGTATAAATAAAATGGAAACTTCATATGTGTGTGTAATAGTCCTGTCACTCACCTGAAAGATGTATAAAAAGGATTATCTAGTTATCACCACAACAGTAGCCAAGCATGCATGGAACATATTAGTGAGCAACATTTTAATGCACAATTCACCAGGGATTTTACTCTTCACAAGACAGAGTGATCTCAGATCTAATTTATGTAAGGATCAAAAGTGTTGGGGTAGGCTTTGCCATCTTCCAAAAAATCATTTCCAGTGATTTTTCTGTTTTTTTTCAGGCATTAGTTTTGACTGGAGATTCTCGGTTGGAGTGCGGGAGGTGTGCCTTGTGTGTGGAGTCTGCATGTCCTCCCCTCAGTTGGGTGGGCTTTCGAAAGAATGTGTAAATGGGCGTGCCTTCGTTGAAGGTTGAACATCGAGCTGGCACCTCGGCATTCCTGAAAATCTACTGCCAATCATTAGCGGACCAGAGTTCCGCTGTGGTGACCCCTAACCAGGAAAAGCCAAAAGACAACAACATTGGTTTAGACTGAAAATGTGCAATTTTGTGACTGCACTTGAGTGATAAACACATAATACACATGTTTTTGACATGTGGTCACCAATGAATTACAGTGGCTTAAAAAGTTTGCTTCTTGAACTTATTACAAAGAAAAAAGACTTCACAGCACTAAATGAAGAATTCTCTTACCTGTCTCCCTCCAGAACAGTACCAGGCTTTACATGACAAAAAACATCCGATTAGGAAGAATAAGGCACCCTGGTATCAATTTTCTTGGGAAAGTGACCACCATTCAGTGGTTGTGCTGAATATTCCAGTTCCAATCTAAACAGCCTCTACAGTGCTAAACTATACAAGGCTGAGAGTCAGACATGTTTAAGGAAGAAATGAAGTAACACGAAGAATGAGCAAAACTATAATCTACATTGCTTCTCAGAATGTCTACCTTTGAAAAGCAATCTTGGACCACAAGAATGGCATCTTCTGAATTTCTGCCATGGCCGTAACAAAACAGCAAAGACAGCACTTTTCTGCACAATCCACAAACATTTAGTCCCTCCACACTACATTCAGAGATGCATACTTAACAGAGCTATGAAAGGACTCAGCTAGTAAATGTATTTGGAAACAAAGATCTGACCTCAGCTCCTTTTGCATTTTTAGTGCTTCACTTCGCTTTGTATAGAGTAATAATGTGTGGTCATTATACAGTACAGTTGTGTAAAATCTTACCATAACAGCAGATGTTCATCTCTTCACTTTTGCAGCATTCTTTACAATAGGGATCCCCTGCCAAGGGGGGGGGGACTGACGTCTGGCCAGTACACCAAAGCCTTTAGGTTGCTTTAAGGTATGTCATACGTCACACATGTCCTAGGCTATACGGGGGGAGCATAACAGTGATGTCCAGATGTACCATCCTTAGACCTGAGAGGTCAAGTTGGAACACCAGTCCAAGGGGAAAAAAAGAGGTAAACAGAACATCCAGAAGGGAAAGGAACCAGGGGGAAGGAAAGAGTGAATACTGCAACAGTGAAGAGAAGGACATCTACCATTATGGTAAATACTTGCACAACTATACTATGTCCCTCTATTTCACTGCTGCAGTATTCTACACAATAAGGGGAGTGCAAAGGCTCAGGAAGGAGAGAGTACCAGTAGAGCTCTCCAGGAACCCTTGGGGAAGGGACCTAACAAAGCCAGCTCTAGCTCTGGAATTCCCCCAACTTAAAGCGCTTGGTAAATGTATGCACAGAAGACTAGGTAGCTGCCTCAAGAATAGAGTTGTAACCAAACCCTTGAAAAAAAGCACTGGAAGAAGCAACGTATCTAGTAGAATGAGCCTAAACAGAAAAATAAAGGCTCCTGTCCTCTTGTCATGGAATGCATAATAAAAAGAAATAGCCTTAGAAATCCAAATAGAAATATTTTGCTTGGAAAGAGCCACACCCAAGGATCTAGAATGAAAGGAAACAAACAGCTGATCAGATTTACGAAAAGTCCAAAGTCTTATCCAAATAAATTCTGAGTTGTCTATGTACATTCAAGGTGTGCAACACCTTCTCACTAGCAGATTGCGGAGAAAGGAAAACAGTGGGCAAATAAACAGATGGATTTAAAAATAACTCATTCACCACCTTGGACATAAAAGGAGGATTAGTATGAAGGGATACCCTGTCCTAATGGAAAACTAAAAAAGGAGGACAAGCCATCAGGGCATGAAGTTCAGACACCCGTCCGGCAGAAGTAAGGGCTTACAAAAGTACAGTCTTTCAAGAACAATGCTGTAAGGAAGCTGAAGCTGCAGGCTCAATAGGAGCCTGGGGTCAATTTTTCTAAAACAAAATTAAGATCACAGAGAAGAAGCAGGCTTCCTGGTAGGTCTAATATGAAGGACACCTTTTAGAAACTATTTAGCCTCAAATCTAGAAGCTAAAAGATGTGATAAAGGCAGACAAGCAGACACAGCTCTTAAGTGGGCCTTAACAGATGAATAAGCCAACCCAGCATTGAGCAAGTCACACAGAAGCTAGAACCAAAGGAACATCCACAGAAAGTGGATCCAGTTACAACAGACACCAAACAGAACACCTCTTCCATTCTGATCCAGTTACAACAGACACCAAACAGAGCACCTCTTCCATTCTGATAAGTAGGATTTCCTAGTTGTGAGTTTTCTGGCCTCCTGCATGGGAATAGAAGGACATTCAAAATTCTATCACCCACAGTGTTAACTGAAGAGTGGACAGGTGAGGATGGATGAAAGATCCCTTGTTTTGTGTGAGTAAACTCAACCTGTGACTGCCTTTGGCTAAATGCAGAGGAGGAGGGCACCAATGCTGTCTGGGCCAAAAGGGAGTCACCAAGATTTTGGGAGCATTTTGTTGTATGGTGAAAAGATTTGGAATGAGGGAAAGGGAAGGGAAGGAAAGGAATAAAGAAACATTACTTCAAAGAAAAAGAGAGGGTTGTCCACCTTCCAGACCACAAGACCCAAGAATCTATTACAAAAAAGAGGAAGTTGTCTGTTCAGAGGGGGAGTCAAACAGATCTACTTGAGGAGTACCCCACTGGTAGACAACGTCCAGAAACACATCCCTGTGAAGCATCCACTCATGGGATTGTGTTATGGATCTGCTCAGAGAGTCTGCCACAATATTCTGACCTGAGGGAATATAAACTGCTCACAGGATCACACAGTATTGGACAGCTAGATCCCACAAATAGAACAGCCAACTGGCAAAGGAGGTAAGCTCCCCCTCTCCCCCAACTGCTTGTTGACATACCACATCACTGTGGTACTGTCTATACATACCTTGAGAGACCCTGGGGAGAATAGAGAATGAAATGTTTGAAGAGCCAGCAGAAGAGCTATCTCCTTTACACTGATTTGGTCTTTTCTTTGCTGATACCACCAAGGACCTTGCAACTTTAGAAAGCTGAAGGATGCTCTCCATCCCAAGTCTGAAGTGTATGTGAACAGCTCCTGAGAAGAAAAAGGGGGATGAAAAGACAGCCTTGGATTGAGAGCCAGCTGCTGAATCCAACACTGAAATTCCAGCCTAAGGCATGGAAGAAGTGGAACTAGGAAATCCAGGGAATGGGAATACTGAAGCCAAACTGCCTTCATTTATTTATTTTTATGCATCTATTTATCATTTAACAGGGAATGTGCGACTTGAAACAAAGCCAATTTTCAGCGAAGGCCCGGGGAGAAACACTCCAGATGCATGTCTTTGTAATATAGGAGGAAAACGGAGCACCTAGGGAAAACCAACACTAATGCAGGGAAGACATATAGACTTCATGCAGAAGGCACCCCAGCAGGGAATTGAACCGGAGAACCTCTTGCTGTGAGGTGACAACATTACCACTGCACCATCCATGCTTTAGAAAACACTGAAGTTTTCTCATGTGGAGTCTGGCAAAAGGGAGCATAAGAATGGTGGAGGCCGTAAAACCAGGTCTATATTACATATTCAAAGTTTCAAACCTTCGAATTCCATATGTTCGACAACATATGACCGAAGTTTGAAACTTCGAAAATATAATAAAACATTAAAAAAAATAAATAAAACTTACCTTAACGCTCCGAGTAGGGGGACAAGCCTCCCACAAAACCCCTATCTAAATATACCAACTCTGAGATCGCACTTCAGTGCAGAAAAAGGAAATTCTCCCATTCTGCACTGTAAGGCGCCGTTACATTTAACCTTCGAGCTTTTCAAAGTTCGATCATATGGTGTCGACCATGTAATAGGAACCCCATAAAACCTACAACTCTCAGAAGCTCCCTTGCTGTGAATAAGGCCAGAGGAATAAGGGAATGAAAGAAAGAAATAAGAATCAAGGCCTTAGAAGGAGGCAGGGATGCCAGTATTGGAATAGTTTGGATCCTGCACCCCAGAAATACATGCTCCTGTGAAGGAGTGAGAAAGGACTTTTGAAAATTTATAGTGAACTCCAGGCTTTGCAGGAGGAAAATGGCAAAGTGAAGGTGCTGCAGCAGACTCACTGGACAGTATGCCTGAAGCAGGAGATAAAATGCCAGGAAGCAAAAGAGAAATGTAAAAACTTCCTGAAAAGGGGGGTGAATGGGGATGTGAAGATAAGCACCCTTGAGGTCCAGACACTAGAAAAGCTTGAGGAAGCAACAGAGAGAACAAAGTCTGAAGGGACAACATCTGAAAGAAAGGGACCTTCAGAAAGGTGTTCAAATTAGAGAGGTTTAGATTGGGTCTCCAAAGTGGCCCCTTTCCTTGGAACTTAAAATATTCTGAAGTAAAATCCCTTTCCCCTTTGAGAAACTGGAACTTCTCTAACAGTTCCCAGAGTTTAAAGATCCTGAAGTACCCCTGGAAAAAAGGCAACTGTTCCTAGGGGGATAAGGAATGCCCCTGAAAGGGGGGAATAGATTTCTAAACCATGTAATACCTTAGCAGGATAATGGAAAGAACCCAAGAATCCTGAATCATTTTTAACCAAACTGAAAGAGGTAGGGAAAGATGAAGGGAAATAGGAATGTGGTTGAAAAAACTAGTTAGACAGCACCTGGTTTGTCAGAAAAAGGAGATTTCTGGTTCACAGGAGTCTGGGTAGCTTTAGAAGGAGGAGCTCTTTTACCCTCTGTCTATGAACAAAGGATGGCTTATAAGGGTAATTTCTTTGAAATTTGGGTATAGGAGAAACAAACACATTCTAAGTTACAGAAAAGCCTTGTCCTTATCCTGGAGACAAACAAATCGGCAGCTGCACCAAATAAGTGTTATCCAAAGAAGCATACATCTACTCAGCCTTAATATCAAGCAAAGGCTGAATCCGAAGCTAAGACTAACTCATCACAGATTCAAAAACAGCAGCTCTGGAAGAAGCCTCTGCTGCATCAAAACTACATTTCAGAATCATAGATAGATAAAACTGCAAGGAACCACCATGAAGACTGAAAAAATTTTTATTGTAGGACGAGCGCTTTCACGCACACACAGGTGCGCTTCATCAGGTTACAATTGGACAAAGAAACCTCATTGCTTATATACAAAAGGCAAATACCAATCATACAATTATCAAGTTAATGATTGAATAATTAGAATAATAATCATTCTCCAGTTTAAAGAACAACTTCATGGTATTTGATATAGTCCATATTAAAGCACATATATTTAGTTACCAAATGCGCTTCAAAACATTCATCAATAGAACTTAACTGTCATTTGTAAAAACATATGTAAATCTCAAAAGCTAAATATTCTAAAAATCTAAATACTCTAAAAATCATTAATCTATTCAAAGTTTAAAAGTCCATAGGACAAAAATGCATCATATCATAGCTCACCATTAGTTAAAAATACCCGCTAGATCAATTCAACATATGCAAGTATAATGTTAAAAGATTTCAATGTAACGATATAGTCCACTTCCCTTTTTTAATATAACCTGCTTGCCTTATAATAGTAACATTATATAATGCTTGTCCAAAATTAGCCACGGTTTAATTTGGCCCGATATAAAAAGCCATTACCGCTTAACGAGAAACATAAACCATATTGGCATGACTAAAAACGTTCCGCTATTTGCGTGAACGGTTTCAGAACCATCTTAAAAGTACATGAGACAGTAATAGCCTCTTGACAAATGCCTAACAACTTGTTGAAATAACTAAAGGGACTATGAAAAAATCCGCTACTTGCGTGAGCATTATCAAAACTGTCTTATAAAAATATAAGCCAATAAAAAACCCCCCTTAACAAGGCTCAAATAACAACAGGCTAACTATAAACACCAAATAGCAGGATGCGTAGCAGATCCAATCACAGTCAGAACGCTGGAGAAGCATCACATTAAAACATAACAATTAAGTAATATTCTTAAAATATATATTTACAATCAATATACTTAATAGATTCCATGGTGTACATCTCAAGCAGTATTTAATCCACTTGGTACCATGCATTAAGCTGATAGTTGAGCTAGTAGGTCAAATAATAATATGTGTATATCATAATCTACTCAGAGAATTGGACATTATTGTACATGATAACATGGACTCATGGTACCGATCCCATATAGATGTATTCTATTCCATTTAATGATAAATGGTGGTTATCAATGTAAGGAAGACATAATACAGCAATACAATAAGTCTTGACCATATTTGAAAAACCAGTAGGCTGCCATGGAATGTAAGATAAAAGTATGATTACAATCATGCTGTATTCAAAAATATATCGCAACCTATATGCATATACTATGAAGATGTAGACTGCGTAGGTGTAAAGGGCCAAAGAGAAAGAAATCAATACGTTATGAGGCTCCTAAGAGAACAGGACGGATACTAACCGTCGAATTTAGTCCGGGTGGAAAATGGGCTTTTAATCTTAATATCCACTTTAATTCAAACATTTCAATGGTACCTAAATGGTCCCCTTCTCTCCTATTTGGATTAACTACTTGCAAAACCAGAAAATTGAAACTATGTTGGGATTTATCATGACAATGCATAGCTAGTGCATTAGTAAGATTACTCTTCCTTATGTCGTAAATATGGTTGTATATACGATCCTTCAGTCTACGCGATGTCATCCCTACGTAGTATGCATCACATTGATTACACACTGCGAGATAGATAACATTCTGCGTGTCACATGTAGCATAAAAAGTGGGTTTAAAAACCATATTAATACCAGAAACATTGGGAAGTTGAATCTTACTAATGTATTTGCATGATGAGCATCTGCCACATGCAAAAGTACCCGTTTTAAAGTTGGCTCTTATATCAATGGGAACAACATCTAGTTTTTCTTTGCAAAGTAGTCTTTTAATGTTTAGACAATTATATCTAAAAATAGGTTTCTTCCCTATTAATTGTGAAAGAGAGGGATCGGATAGCAGTATCTTCCAATTACCTCTGATAATCCTAATTAGTTGCTCAACATCATTAGTATATTTAATTCCATACACAACCCCCTTATTGTTCTCTCTTTTAAAGAAAGAATGGCCTAACTTTGTTATATGTGATGGCATTTCAAAAAGAGCATCAGTTACGCTGTTTATTAGATCAATCGGATAACATCTATCTAAAAAGTATTTCTTTTGATGTTCTATTAATTCCCTACCATCCTGTTCATTGCTACAAATTCTGAGTATTCTAGTCATCTGACCTTTTACTATATTGCGAAATACGTAACGCGGATGTAGGCTGTCATAGTGAAGAACACTATTTTTCCAACACAGTTTTCTATACAAGGTGGTAGTTAAACTATAGTTATTTTCTTTAATAATAGTAATGTCCAGAAAATTAGCATTTGTAAAGGAGCATTCATCCGTAAAAGTAAAGAATGAAGTAGTTGAGTTCATATAGCATATGAACTCCTTCAGCATGTGTATATCTCCGTTCCAAAGCATCAGAACGTCGTCTACAAAGCGTCTGTAGAGGATGACGTTATTAAACCTAGGGTCATTAAATATGAACTCTTTCTCCCATCTATAGACCACAAGGTTGGCATAAGCATTGGCACAGGGAGTGCCCATGGCTACTCCCCATGCCTGTGCATATACTTTATGGTCAAACAGAAAGATGTTATTATTTAAAATTAAATCCAGTAGGCAACAGATGTTCATTATCTCATTGCTATCAATATTACCAAGGTCAACCAAATGGGACCTTATCGCATCGAGGCCATACTCATTGGGGATGCTGGTAAATAAGCTTTTGATGTCCAGTGTGACTAACAGAGTACCTCCATTGATGTTATTCCTAACTATGTCTTGTTTCAAATCATCTAAAAGGTCATAAGAATTCTTCAAAATAGTAGGGACAGCATTGACCATAGGCCCAAGTCTAGATTGCACATATAGTGAAGCATTTTCAGTGACCCAATGTTCACCTGATACTATTGGTCGTAGTGGGGGAGGGTCCTCATTTTTATGTAACTTAGGTAGTCCCTTTATCAAGGGAATGAGGGGGGAATCTATCATTAGAAAGTCATAAAGTGCTTTATCTATCGATCTAGTCATAAGCAGGTCATAAATTGTATCATGTACATAGTTAATTATAGTTTCTATCTTTGACCTATCTATAATGTTGTATGCTTTATCGTTACTCAGCATGTCATACATCAGTTGTTTATAAAAGGCAGCATCTA
Source organism: Protopterus annectens (assembly GCF_019279795.1). Taxonomy (NCBI): domain Eukaryota; kingdom Metazoa; phylum Chordata; order Ceratodontiformes; family Protopteridae; genus Protopterus; species Protopterus annectens. Next base: position 1,276,250,025 of record NC_056743.1, read on the forward strand.
ATGCAACGATTCCCCCTCCCTTATCAGCTGGTTTAAAAACTACGCTCATATCATGACATAAATTATCTAGGGAACATCTTTGTGCATGGTTTAAGTTAACAAAAGTACCTTTGTGTTTCTCTTGTTCATAATAAGAGTAGAACTCACGTTCACATACACGCATGAAACAATCAACAGTTGGTGGTATTGGAGTTACAAAGCAACTTTTCCTTTTACAGACATAAGTTTTATAGTCAAACTCAGAATTATCCGACTGATTGTCCTTGAACCATACCTTCAGCGATAGCTTTCTTGCAAAAAGGCGTAAGCCTATGAGAGTATCAGATGATGTACTTCCTTTAAAAGGAATAAACGACACGCCTTTATTTAGGATACTCTGTTCATCTGCTGAAAAAGTCCTCGAGGTTAAGTTGAAAAATAAACAATTCAGTTCCTTGCTTTCCTTCTCCGTTCTGGCGTTTCTCCTGACATCTTTCTTTTCATTCTTCCCCGACTGATTGAGCGCGTGCGTACTGCGCTCTTGTATGGAAGAGGGACGTTTAAAGGCACCGGTGCAACAAAAGTAATGTTCAAACTGTTGGCTTTAGGTTTAGCACCCAAGTTAGTATTATGAGACAAACCCTGTTGATTACAGGGCAGAGAGGTGTTAGATTGGCCAGACCCATGGTCAATAATATCACCTGAATGACTGTCTGTCATCACATGGGCATCCAATAATTCAGCGGAAGCATCAGGTTCATTGTTCATCAATTGTGAAGCTTCAGATGTATGGACAGTTTGAGATACTTCTTTTTGATTAATCCTTGGCCAAACAAAGATGCGACCCGACTGGAAATCTTGGAGGTCACGTCTTAATTTCTTGAGTTTAACTTGTTCTAATTTATTGCTAAATGATTTAATGTTCTAATTTATTGCTATGAACAAAGGATGGCTTATGAGGGTAATTTCTTTGAAATTTGGGTATAGGAGAAACAAACACATTCTAAGTTACAGAAAAGCCTTGTCCTTATCCTGGAGACAAACAAATCAGCAGCTGCACCAAATAAGTGTTATCCAAAGAAGCATACATCAACTCAGCCTTAATATCAAGCAAAGGCTGAATCCGAAGCTAAGACTAACTCATCACAGATTCAAAAACAGCAGCTCTGGAAGAAGCCTCTGCTGCATCAAAACTACATTTCAGAATCAGGAAGGTCAGAAATAACCTGACAGGCCTGAGAAAGAATAGCCAAAATATATCTAGACATATAGGCCTGGTAATTGACAGTTCAGAAAGCCAAAATAACAGAGCTATAGACCTTCTTACTTAGCCTTTCCATAGTCCTACTCTCTATTAGAAGGAAGACGTTTTGTAGAAGGCAGTAACTGAGATGGCTTGTCAGAAGCCACAGACACCACAGAGGGGCTAGCTGAAGGACATCTATAAAGTAATTTGCAATCTTCAAACAGCCTGTAAAACCTATCTGGTGTGGAGGCAGGGGACTGGGAGTCTAGAGCCTGGAATGCAGTAGAAAAGGCATCCAAACAAGGCAGCCGGGACAGCAGAAGGTCTATGAGAGTCCATTTGCTGAAGCTTGTAATACCTCTT